>NC_088632.1:0-36498 GCF_036013475.1 Columba livia | reverse complement strand
CGCGGCGGGTCCCGGACAGCCCCGCCACCCCCACGGCCAGCCTGGGGCACCCCAAAAACGGGGGGACCCCGAAAACGGGCGTCAGGGGCTCGTTTGGGCGGGAAAACAGGGGCTTTGGGGTCCCCATTGAGAAAAACGGGGGTTTTGGCGGGAAATCGGGTCCCCATTGAGTCCAATGGGGGTTTTGGCGGGAAATCGGGTCCTCATTAGGAAAAACGGGGGTTTTGGCGGGAAATCGGGTCCCCATTGAACCCAATAGGGGTTTTGGGGGGGAAATTTGGGGGTTTTGGGGTCCCCATTGAGAAAAACGGGGGTTTTGGCGGGAAATCGGGTCCCCATTGAACCCAATAGGGGTTTTGGGGGAAATTTGGGGGGTTTTGGGGTCCCATTGAGAAAAACGGGGGTTTTGGCGGGAAATCCGGTGCCCATTGAGTCCAATAGGGGTTTTGGGGGGGAAATTTAGGGGGTTTTGGGGTCCCCATTGAGAAAAACAGGGGTTTTGGCGGGAAATCGGGTCCCATTGAACCCAATAGGGGTTTTGGGGGGAAATTTGGGGGTTTTGGGGTCCCCATTGAGAAAAACGGGGGTTTTGGCGGGAAATCGGGTCCCCATTGAGTCCAATGGGGGTTTTGGCGGGAAATCGGGTCCCCGTTGAGAAAAAACAGGGGTTTTGGCGGGAAATTGGGTCCCCATTGAACCCAATAGGGGTTTTGGGGGGAAATTTGGGGGGTTTTGGGGTCCCCATTGAGAAAATGGGGATTTGGCGGGAAATCGGGTCCCCATTGAACCCAATAGGGTTTTGGGGGGAAATTTGGGGGGTTTTGGGTCCCATTGAGAAAAACGGGGGTTTTGGCGGGAAATCCGGTGCCCATTGAGTCCAATAGGGGTTTTGGGGGGGAAATTTGGGGGGTTTTGGGGTCCCCATTGAGAAAAACGGGGGTTTTGGCAGGAAATCGGGTCCCCATTGAACCCAATAGGGTTTTGGGGGGAAATTTGGGGGGTTTTGGGGTCCCCATTGAGAAAAACGGGGGTTTTGGCGGGAAATTGGTCCCATTGAGAAAAACAGGGGTTTTGGCGGGAAATCGGGTCCCCAATGAACTCAATGGGGGTTTTGGCGGGAAATCAGGTGCCCATTGAACCCAATAGGGGTTTTGGGGGAAATTTGGGGGGTTTTGGGTCCCCATTGAGAAAAACGGGGGTTTTGGCGGGAAATCGCTCCCCATTGAGAAAAAACGGGGGTTTTGGCGGGAAATCGCTCCCCATTGAGAAAAACGGGGGTTTTGGCAGGAAATCGGGTCCCCATTGAACCCAATGGGGGTTTTGGGGGGAACTGGGGGGTTTTGGGGTTCAGCGACTTATTTGGGGTCCAATGGGGATATTTTGGGACCCAGGGGCTATTTTGGGGTCCAATGGGGTATTTTGGGTTCCCAGGGGATATTCTGGGGTACACTAGGGTATTTTGGGGGTACACTGGGATATTTTGGGGGTACAAAGGGGTATTTTGGGGGTACACTGGGATATTTTGGGGGTACACTGGGATATTTTGGGGGTACAAAGGGGTATTTTGGGGTACACTGGGGTATTTTGGGGGTACACTGGGGTATTTTGGGGTACAAAGGGGTATTTTTGGGGTGCTTTGGTACCTGGCAGCCTGCAGGGTTTTGGGGTCCCCCCCCAGTTTCAGTGTCAGGTGGTTCAGCCGTCGCTCCAGGGGGCGCAGCCGAGCGGCCAGGGGGGGCAGCCGGCCCCACAGACACCCCACGGCGCCCCAGAGATCCTGGGGACACCCCAAATCAGCCCTGAACCCCAATCACCCCATAGATCCTGGGGGTCACCCATAGATCCTGGGGGACACCCCATAGATCCTGGGGGTCACCCCATAGATCCTGGGGGACACCCCAAGTCAGCCCCTGAACCCCAAATCACCCCATAGATCCTGGGGGTCACCCCATAGACCCTGGGGGACACCCCATAGATCCTGGGGGGTCACCCCAAATCAGCCCTGAACCCAAATCACCCCATAGATCCTGGGGGACACCCCATAGATCCCGGGGGACACCCCATAGATCTGGGGTCACCCCATAGATCCTGGGGGACACCCCATAGATCCTGGGGGACACCCATAGATCCTGGGGGATCACCCCAAATCAGCCCCTGAACCCCAAATCACCCCATAGATCTGGGGGGACACCCCATAGATCATGGGGGTCACCCCATAGATCTGGGGGTCACCCCATAGATCCTGGGGGACACCCCATAGATCATGGGGGTCACCCCAAATCAGCCCTGAACCCCAAATCACCCCATAGATCCTGGGGGACACCCCATAGATCCCGGGGGACACCCATAGATCATGGGGGTCACCCAAATCAGCCCTGAACCCCCAAATCACCCCATAGACCCTGGGGGGACATACCCCATAGATCCTGGGGGGTCACCCCATAGATCCTGGGGGTCACCCCATAGACCCTGGGGGGGGTCACCCCAATCAGCCCTGAACCCCCAAATCACCCCATAGATCCTGGGGGACACCCCAAGTCAGCCCTGAACCCCAATCACCCCATAGATCCTGGGGGGACACCCATAGATCCTGGGGGTCACCCCATAGATTCTGGGGGTTACCCCATAGATCTGGGGGGACACCCCAAATCAGCCCCTGAACCCCCCAATTAATCCTGACACCCCCTGCCAATTGACCTTTGACCCCCATCCATTTGACCTTTGCCCCCCAATGACCTTTGACTCCCCCCACCCCTCCTGACCTTTGACCCCAAATGACCGTTGCCCCATCCCGTTGACCTTTGACCCCCAATGACCTTGGTCTCCCACCCCATTGACCGCCAATGACCTTTGACTCTCCGACCCTCTCATGACCTTTGACCCCCAGTGACCTTTGGCCCCACCCCATTAACCTTTGACCCCAGACGACCTTCGACCACCTGATGACCTTTGACCCACCCAAAACCCCCATGACCTTTGACCCCAATGGCCATTGACCCCCAAGACCCTTGACCCTCAACCCAAACGACCTATGACCCCAATGACCTTTGACCCCCCCCCACCTGGATGAGGCTCCTGACAGTGGGTGGAGCCTCGGGGGTCAAGTTCAGGGTCAAGTTCAAGGTCGGGCTCAGGCTCCGCCTCCCTGGGAAAGAGCCCAGATTAAGCCCCGCCCCCCTCTTTAAGCCCCGCCCACCACCCGCCAGGCCACACCCACCAAAGGCGGGAACTCTCCTCAGCCAATCGCTGCAGAGCCCAAAGCACCAAGGCGGGGGGGGGGTAGCGGCTCAGCACGGCCTGTAGGGGGCGAACAGGGTCAGGGGACCCAGGAGTTCGGGGAGGGACCCAGGAGTGCCCCAAGGGGACCCAGGAGTTCGGGAGGGACCCAGGAGTTCAGAGGGACCCAGGAGTTCGGGGAGGGGACCCAGGAGTCTGGGAGGGGGACCCAGGAGTCCGGGAGGGGACCCAGGAGTCCGGGAGGGGACCCAGGAGTCCGGGAGGGGACCCAGGAGTCCGGGAGGGACCCAGGAGTCCGGGAGGGGACCCAGGAGTGCCCCCAAGGGAGCCAAGAGTTCAGGGAGGGACCCAGGAGTTCGGGAGGGACCCAGGAGTCCGGAGGGGACCCAGGAGATCGGGAGGGGACCCAGGAGATCGGGAGGGGACCCAGGAGATCGGGAGGGGACCCAGGAGTGCCCCAAGGGACCCAGGAGTCCGGGAGGGACCCAGGAGTCCGGGGCTCCTCCCACCTCCGCCTCCCGCCTCCAGCGCTGATTGGCCGCCTCCATCAGCTCCTGTGTCCTGTGGGGATGATTGACAGGTGTGGAATGATTGACAGGTTGGGAATGATTGACAGGTTGAGACGAGACACCGCTGAGGGTGATTGACAGGTGGGGATCATTGGAAATGATTGACAGCTGGGGATGATTGGCAGGTGTGTGATGATGGACAAGCAGTCGCTCTCACCTGATTGGCTGCTCTGTCTCCAGCCCCGCCCCCAGCGCCTCTGCCCGGATTTTGCACACGGCCCGAACCGCCCTCCTGGGGGGTGGAGGTCAGTCAGGCCCCGCCCACTTCCACCCCCCCCGTGGCCCCGCGCAGTCTCCACCCCCTGTCACTCACCAGCACTTCTGGCTCCGCCCCCTTGGCCCCGCCCAGCGCTGGCCCCTTTGGGGGGGTGCAGGGCCGCTGGCCACACCCCCAGCCGCTGATTGGTCCGCTCCAACTCCGCCCCCAGCAGCCGCAGCTCCGCCCCCCGCCGAAGTTCCGCCCACCGGCGGGACAGCCCCGCCCCCAGCGCTGCCCTCTGAAAAGGGACCCAGGCGTCGGGTGAGCCCCATAGGGGACCCAGGCGTCCGGGTGACGCCCCCCATAAAGGACCCAGGCATCCGGGGTGAGCTCCATAGGGGACCCAGGCGTCCGGGTGAAACCCCCATAAGGGTCCCAGGCATCCAGGGACCTCCCCAAAATAAGGGACCCAGGCATCCGGGGACCCCCTCATAGGGGACCCAGGTATCCGGGGACCCCCCCATAGGGGACCCAGGCATCCGGCTGATCCCCCATAATCCACCCCAAAAATGGACCCAGGCCATCCGGGTGACCCCCCCAAACCCCCCCCAAGGGACCCAGGTGTCTGGCTGAGCCCCATAAGGGACCCAGGCATCCGGGTGGCCACCCTAACCCCCCCCCAAAAGTGGATCCAGGCGTACGGGTGAGCCCCCCCAGAAGGGACCCAGGCGTCCGGGTGACCCCCCCCCATAAGGGACCCAGGCGTCCGGGCCCCATAGCTCACCCAGCTCCAGCGCCGCCTCCTGGGCCCCCCCCAGGGCCCCCCCCAGCCCCCCAACTTCCCGTCGCAGCTGCTGAACGGCCTCGCCCAGTGCCGGCCCCCGCCCCCTGCAGGGTCAAAGGTCAAAGGTCAGTGACCCCCCCCCCACACACACACACACACCTCCCTCCCAGGACCCCCCTGAATGCCTGGGTCCCTCCCCGAACTCCTGGGTCCCCTATCTGGGACCCCTATCTGGGTCCCCCCCGAACTCCTGGGTCCCCTATCTGGGACCCCTATCTGGGTCCCCCCCAAACTCCTGGGTCCCCCCCGAACTCCTGGGTCCCCTATCTGGGTCCCCCCCGAACTCCTGGGTCCCTCCCCGAACTCCTGGGTCCCTCCCCGAACTCCTGGGTCCCCTGTCTGGCTCCCTCCCGAACTCCTGGGTCCTCCCCGAACTCCTGGGTCCCCTATCTGGGTCCCCACCGAACTCCTGGGTCCCTCCCCGAACTCCTGGGTCCCCCCCCGAACTCCTGGGTCCCCTATCTGGGTCCCTCCCGAACTCCTGGGTCCCCCCCCGAACTCCTGGGTCCCCTATCTGGGTCCCCCCCGAACTCCTGGGTCCCCCCCGAACTCCTGGGTCCCCTATCTGGGTCCCCCCGAACTCCTGGGTCCCCCCCGAACTCCTGGGTCCCCTATCTGGCTCCCTCCCAAACTCCTGGGTCCCCTATTTGGGTCCCCCCGAACTCCTGGGTCCCTCCCGAACTCCTGGGTCCCTCCCGAACTCCTGGGTCCCCCAATCCCCTCACCTCCGTCTCCAGGTGCCGGTACCTGAACCCCGAGTTAAGGACCAAACCAAAGGAGCAATTTTGGTGGGACCCCCCCATTTTTTGGGGTCCCCCCATTTTTTGGGGTGTCCCTGTGGGTCCCCCCATGAATTTTAGGTTCCCCCCCCATTTATTGGGGTCCCCCCCATTTATTGGGGTCCCCCCCCCCGTTTTGGGGTCTCCCCGTTTTGGGGTCCCCCCCCCGTTTTGGGGTCTCCCCGTTTTGGGGGTGCAGCGGATTCCAAAGCAGGTTCCCCCGAATCTTCTTCACGGTCCTGGGGACACAAACCACGACCCCCCCCAAGTTAAAGTGGGTCCCTCCCGGACGCCTGGTCCCTTGGGGAACTCCTGGGTCCCTCCCGGACACCTGGGGTCCCCTCCCGGACGCCTGGTCCCCCCCAAACTACTGGATCCCTCCCGAACGCCTGGTCCCCTCCCGAACTACAGGTCCCTCCCGAACACCTGGGTCCCTCCCGACGCCTGGGTCCTCTCCCGAACTCCTGGGTCCCTCCCGAACTCCTGGGTCCCTCCCGAACTCCTGGGTCCCTCCCGAACTCCTGGGTCCCTTGGGGAACTCCTGGGTCCCTTGGGGAACTCCTGGGTCCTCCCGGACGCCTGGGTCCCTTGGGGAACTCCTGGGTCCCTCCCGGATGCCTGGGTCCCTGCCCATGAACTCCTGGGTCCCTTGGGGGAACTCCTGGGTCCCTCCCGGACGCCTGGGTCCCTTGGGGAACTCCTGGGTCCCCTCCCGGACGCCTGGGTCCCCTCCGAACTCCTGGGTCCCCTCCCGAACTCCTGAGTCCCTTGGGGAACTCCTGGGTCCCTTGGGGAACTCCTGGGTCCCTCCCGGACGCCTGGGTCCCTCACCTGGGGTGTCTCACGTGCCGCGTGACGAATTCCCAGATGGGGCCACAGGAGCCCGAGCACAACCTGGGGGGGGAGGGGGAGAGAAACGGGGGTCAGGGGGCCGGAAGGGACCCAGGAGGTTCGGGAGGGACCCAGGAGTTCGGGAGGGACCCAGGAGTTCGGGAGGAAAAGGACCCAGGAGTGCCCCAAGGAACCCAGGAGTTCGGGAGGAAAGGGACCCAGGAGTTCGGGAGGAAAGGGACCCAGGAGTGCGGAGGAAGGGACCCAGGGAGTTCGGGTGGAAAGGGACCCAGGAGTTCGGGAGGAAAGGGACCCAGGAGTTCGGGTGGAAAGGGACCCAGGAGTTCGGGTGGAAAGGGACCCAGGAGTTCGGGAGGAAAGGGACCCAGGAGTTCGGGAGGAAAGGGACCAGGAGTTCGGGGAGGGACCCAGGAGTGCGGGTGGAAAGGGACCCAGGAGTGCGGGAGGAAAGGGACCCAGGAGTTTCGGGTGGAAAGGGACCCAGGAGTGCGGGAGGAAAGGGACCCAGGAGTGCGGGAGGAAAGGGACCCAGGAGTTCGGGAGGAAAGGGACCCAGGAGTGCGGGAGGAAAGGGACCCAGGAGTTCGGGAGGAAAGGGACCCAGGAGTGCGGGAGAAAGGGACCCAGGAGTTCGGGAGGAAAGGGACCCAGGAGTTCGGGTGGAAAGGGACCCAGGAGTGCGGGAGGAAAGGGACCCAGGAGTTCGGGTGGAAAGGGACCCAGGAGTGCGGGAGGAAAGGGACCCAGGAGTTCGGGAGGAAAGGGACCCAGGAGTGCGGAGGAAAGGGACCCAGGAGTTCGGGAGGAAAGGGACCCAGGAGTGCGGGAGGAAAGGGACCCAGGAGTTCGGGAGGAAAGGGACCCAGGAGTTCGGGTGGAAAGGGACGCCAGGAGTTCGGGTGGAAAGGGACCCAGGAGTTCGGGTGGAAAGGGACCCAGGAGTTCGGGTGGAAAGGGACCCCAGGAGTTCGGGTGGAAGGGACCCAGGGAGTTCGGGAGGAAAGGGACCCAGAGTTCGGGTGGAAAGGGACCCAGGAGTTCGGGTGGAAAGGGACCCAGGAAGTGCGGGAGGAAAGGGACCCAGGAGTTCGGGTGGAAAGGGACCCAGGAGTTCGGGAGGAAAGGGAACCAGGAGTGCGGGAGGAAAGGGACCCAGGAGTGCCCCAAGGAACCAGGAGTTCAGGAGGGACCCAGGAGTTCGGGTGGAAAGGGACCCAGGCGTCCGGGAGGGACCCAGGAGTTCGGGAGAAGGGACCCAGGCGTCCGGGACGGACCCAGCAGTTCGGGGAGGGAACCCAGGAGTTCGGGAGGAAAGGGACCCAGGAGTCCCTCGGGGGTTTTGGGGTGAATTCGGGGCTTTTTGGGTCCGACCTGCGCAGCACCGGCCCCGGGGGGGGCGGCAGCTCCATCTCGGTTCGGGCCCAGCGGCCCAGAGCGGGCCGCCATGGCGGTTCCCGCCGGAAGTGGGAAAGCGCGGGAACCGCAGGGCATCACGGGACTTGTAGTCCCCGCGGTGTCGGGATATAATGGGACTCTATGGGGGACCCGGGCATCATGGGAGTTGTAGTCCCGGAAGTGCGAGTTCCAGGCCATTAATAGGGCTCTGGGGGGGGGCAAAACCATTATGGGTTTGGAGGGGGGGGGGTGTCTCCCGAATTTTGGGGGTTTGGGGGAGAAATGGGGGGAGGGGAGAGAATTGGGGACACCTCCAACGATGGGGGAGGGGGCTCACGGATCCCCCCAAAAAAACTCGACCCACCCGAGGGGTTTTTGGGGGGTTTTGTCACTTTATTGCCACCAACCCCCCCCAAATGTTGGGGGGGGTCCAGCGCTGCCAGCAAAGAATCCACGACCTATATGGGGGGATAAACGGGGGTGTCGGGGACTCAGGCGTTCGGGAGGGACCCAGGAGTTCGGTGGAGGACCCAGAAGTTCAGGAGGGACCCAGGAGTTCGGGGGGGAACTAAAAAGTGGGGGGCGGAGACTAAAGTTCGGGGTCGCGGGGGCAGAGGTGGGGAGTTTAGAGGTGGCACCGAGGCCCCTGAAGGGACCGGAAGTGATGTGACACCGAGGCAAATGGGCGGAAACGGGCGGTTCGGGGCTCCCAGTTCAGATTTTGTTCATCCCGTTCGTTTATTTCATTTCAAGGGGGGACCCCAGGAGTTCGGGAGGGACCCAGGAGTTCGGGAGGGGACCCAGGAGTTCGGGAGGGACCCAGGAGTGCGGGAGGGACCCAGGCGTCCGGTGCAGCCTCTGTCTCAGTAATAAAGTTCTCGGTCCCACCAACCTGGGGGGTGAAAGAGAGAGGTGAGAGGGGACCCAGGCGTCCGGGAGGGACCCAGGAGCTCGGGAGGGGACCCAGGCGTTCGGGAGGGGACCCAGGCGTCCGGGAGGGACCCAGGCGTCCGGGGTCACTCACTTCCGGGGTGTCTCCTCACTCCCAGTTTCCGGATCTCGTCGTAGATGAGGATGAGGAGCCCAAAGGGCATCGGGACGAACCACCATTGGAACCTGGCGGGGGGGGGACATGTGGTCAGGGGACCCAGGCGTCCGGGAGGGACCCAGGCGTCCGGGAGGGACCCAGGCGTCCGGGAGGGACCCAGGCGTCCGGGAGGGACCCAGGCATGCCCCAAGAGACCCAGGAGTTCGGGAGGGGACCCAGGCATGCCCCAAGGGACCCAGGAGTTCAGGGGTGGACCCAGGCGTCCGGGAGGGACCCAGGAGTCCGGGAGGGACCCAGGAGTCCGGGAGGGACCCAGGCATGCCCCAAGAGACCCAGGAGTTCGGGAGGGACCCAGGCATGCCCCAAGGGACCCAGGAGTTCGGGGGTGGACCCAGGCGTCCGGGAGGGGACCCAGGCATCCAGGAGGGACCCAGGCATGCCCCAAGGGACCCAGGAGTTCGGGAGGGACCCAGGCATGCCCCAAGGGACCCAGGAGTTCGGGGGTGGACCCAGGCGTCCGGGAGGGGACCCAGGCATCCAGGAGGGACCCAGGCATGCCCCAAGGGACCCAGGAGTTCGGGAGGGACCCAGGCATGCCCCAAGGGACCCAGGAGTTCAGGGGTGGACCCAGGCGTCCGGGAGGGACCCAGGAGTCCGGGAGGGACCCAGGCATGCCCCAAGAGACCCAGGAGTTCGGGAGGGACCCAGGCATGCCCCAAGGGACCCAGGAGTTCGGGGGTGGACCCAGGCGTCCGGGAGGGACCCAGGAGTCCGGGAGGGACCCAGGCGTGCCCCAAGGGACCCAGGCGTCCGGGCGCACCGGATGGGCATGAAGTTGAAGACGTTGGGCATCCCGGGGCAGTAACAGAGGAAGCAGCCGATGGAGACCTGGAACACGATGGCGATGACCAGGATGTGGTTCCTATAGGGGGAGACGCCACCTATAGCACCTATAGGTCCCTAGAGCACCCAATGAGCACCCTATGGGCCCCTCTTGTAGGCTCCTGTAGGGACCTATGGGGCCCCATAGGGACCTGGAGAGACCTATGGGCCACAATAGCACCCCCTGGGGACATATAGGGACCTATAGCCCACATAGCCTCCTATAGTCGCTATAGTCCTCTATAGCACCCTATGGCCCCTCTATAGCCCCTCTGGGCACTATAGGAAGCCCAGAGCCCCCTATAGCTCCTAACAGCCCCTATAGCCCCCACAGACTCCTATAGACCCCAGCAGAGCCTCATAGGCCCTATAGACCCCTATAGCCCCCAGCAGCCCCTATAGCCCCCCCAGAATCCTATACACCCCAGCAGAGCCCCATAGGCCCCAATGGACCCCATAGCCCCCTATAGACCCCAATGGACCCCATAGCCCCCTATAGACCCCAGCAGAGCCCCTTAGGCCCTATAGACCCCATAGGCCCCAGCAAGACCCCATAGACCCCCATGGACCCCATAGCCCCCTATAGCATCTATAGGTGACCATAAGAACCCCACAGAGCCCAGCAGAACCCCATTGACTCCAGAGCCCCCTATGGACCCCCATAGACCCCAATGGACCCCCATAACTCCCTATAGACCCTATAGCATCTATAGGTGACCAGTAGAGCTCCATAGACCCCATAGACCCCCCATAGTTCCCAGTGACCCCAGCAAAACCCCATTGACCCCACAGCCCCCTATGGCCCTCTATGGACCCCAATGAACCCCATAGCCCCCTATAGGATCCATAGGTGACCGGAAGAGCCCCATAGACCTTGGCAGAGTTCCCATTGACTCCAACAAAACCCCATTGACTCCATAGCCCCCTATGGCCCTCTATGGACCCCATAGACCCCAATGGACCCCATAGCCCCCTATAGGTCCTATAGGCGACTGGAAGAGCCCCATAGACCCCACAGACCTTGGCAGAGTCCCCATTGACCCCAGTAAACCCCATTGACTCCATAGCCCCCTGTGGCCCTCTATGGACCCCTATAGACCCCAATGGACCCCAATGGACCCCATAGCCCCCTATAGGTCCTATAGGTGACTGGAAGAGCCCCATAGACCCCCCAGACCTTGGCAGAGTCCCCATTGACCCCAGCAAAACCCCATTGACTCCATAGCCCCCTATGGCCCTCTATGGACCCCATAGACCCCAATGGACCCCATAGCCCCCTATAGGTCCTATAGGTGACTGGAAGAGCCCCATAGACCCCCCAGACCTTGGCAGAGTCCCCATTGACCCCAGCAAAACCCCATTGACTCCATAGCCCCCTATGGCCCTCTATGGACCCCATAGACCCCAATGGACCCCATAGCCCCCTATAGGTCCTATAGGTGACTGGAAGAGCCCCATAGACCCCCCAGACCTTGGCAGAGTCCCCATTGACCCCAGTAAACCCCATTGACTCCATAGCCCCCTGTGGCCCTCTATGGACCCCTATAGACCCCAATGGACCCCAATGGACCCCATAGCCCCCTATAGGTCCTATAGGTGACTGGAAGAGCCCCATAGACCCCCCAGACCTTGGCAGAGTCCCCATTGACCCCAGCAAAACCCCATTGACTCCATAGCCCCCTATGGCCCTCTATGGACCCCATAGACCCCAATGGACCCCATAGCCCCCTATAGGTCCTATAGGTGACTGGAAGAGCCCCATAGACCCCCCAGACCTTGGCAGAGTCCCCATTGACCCCAGCAAAACCCCATTGACTCCATAGCCCCCTATGGCCCTCTATGGACCCCATAGACCCCAATGGACCCCATAGCCCCCCAAAGCCCCCTATAGGATCCATAGGCGACTGGAAGAGCCCCATAGACCCCACAGACCTTGGCAGAGTCCCCATTGACCCCAGTAAACCCCATTGACTCCATAGCCCCCTGTGGCCCTCTATGGACCCCTATAGACCCCAATGGACCCCAATGGACCCCATAGCCCCCTATAGGTCCTATAGGTGACTGGAAGAGCCCCATAGACCCCCCAGACCTTGGCAGAGTCCCCACTGACCCCAGCAAAACCCCATTGACTCCATAGCCCCCTATGGCCCTCTATGGACCCCATAGACCCCAATGGACCCCATAGCCCCCTATAGGTCCTATAGGTGACTGGAAGAGCCCCATAGACCCCCCAGACCTTGGCAGAGTCCCCATTGACCCCAGCAAAACCCCATTGACTCCATAGCCCCCTGTGGCCCTCTATGGACCCCATAGACCCCAATGGACCCCATAGCCCCCTATAGGTCCTATAGGTGACTGGAAGAGCCCCATAGACCCCCCAGACCTTGGCAGAGTCCCCATTGACCCCAGTAAACCCCATTGACTCCATAGCCCCCTGTGGCCCTCTATGGACCCCTATAGACCCCAATGGACCCCAATGGACCCCATAGCCCCCTATAGGTCCTATAGGTGACTGGAAGAGCCCCATAGACCCCCCAGACCTTGGCAGAGTCCCCATTGACCCCAGCAAAACCCCATTGACTCCATAGCCCCCTATGGCCCTCTATGGACCCCATAGACCCCAATGGACCCCATAGCCCCCTATAGGTCCTATAGGTGACTGGAAGAGCCCCATAGACCCCCCCAGACCTTGGCAGAGTCCCCATTGACCCCAGCAAAACCCCATTGACTCCATAGCCCCCTATGGCCCTCTATGGACCCCATAGACCCCAATGGACCCCATAGCCCCCCAAAGCCCCCTATAGGATCCATAGGCGACTGGAAGAGCCCCATAGACCCCACAGACCTTGGCAGAGTCCCCATTGACCCCAGTAAACCCCATTGACTCCATAGCCCCCTGTGGCCCTCTATGGACCCCTATAGACCCCAATGGACCCCAATGGACCCCATAGCCCCCTATAGGTCCTATAGGTGACTGGAAGAGCCCCATAGACCCCCCAGACCTTGGCAGAGTCCCCACTGACCCCAGCAAAACCCCATTGACTCCATAGCCCCCTATGGCCCTCTATGGACCCCATAGACCCCAATGGACCCCATAGCCCCCTATAGGTCCTATAGGTGACTGGAAGAGCCCCATAGACCCCCCAGACCTTGGCAGAGTCCCCATTGACCCCAGCAAAACCCCATTGACTCCATAGCCCCCTATGGCCCTCTATGGACCCCATAGGGCCCCGTAGCCCCCTCTAGCCCCCTATAGGATCCATAGGCGACCGGAAGAGCCCCTGCTGGAGCAGCGAGAGGCGCCGGGTCTTGCGGATCAGCACGTCGGCGATCTGACACATCTCGATGCTGATGAAGAACACGGTGTAGCACGTGTACTGCTGGTACCGCCGCTGCCAGAACGTCTATAGGGGACATATAGGGGCTATGGGAGCCGCCGGGGCCCCCACGGCTCCTATAGACTCCATAGAGACACAGAGAGAACCATAGAGACTCATAGAGATCAATAGAGACCCATAGAGACCAATAAGGAACCATAGAGATCATAGAGACCATAGGAACCCATAGAGACCAACAGGGAACCATAGAGATCTATAGAGACCCATAGAGACCAATTGGGAACCATAGAGACCAGAGAGACCCATAGAGATCTATAGAGACCAATAGAGACCATAGGGAACTATAGAGATCAATAGGGAACCATAGAGAACCAGAGAGACCCACAGGAACCCATAGAGAACATAAAGACCCATAGGGAACCATAGAGATCCATAGGGAACCATAGAGACCAATAGGGAACCATAGAGACCCATAGGGACCCATAGAGAACATACAGACCAATAGGGAACCATAGAGACCCATAGGGACCCATAGAGAACATACAGACCAACAGGGAACCATAGAGATCAATAGGGAACCATAGAGATCCATAGGGAACCATAGAGACCCATAGCGAACCATAGAGACCCATAGGGACCCATAGAGACCCATAGGGACCCATAGAGACCAATAGGGACCCATAGGGAACCATAGAGACCATAGAGATCCATAGAGACCAACAGGGAACCATAGAGACCCATAGGGAACCATAGAGACCCATAGGGACCCATAGAGAACATACAGACCAACAGGGAACCATAGAGACCAACAGGGAACCAGAGAGACCAATAGCGAACCATAGAGACCAATAGCGAACCATAGAGACCCATAGGGAACCAGAGAGACCAATAGGGAACCATAGAGACCATAGAGACCCATAGAGACCATAGAGACCCACAGAGACCATAGAGACCAACAGGGAACCATAGAGACGCCATGTAGCTCTCCAAGGTTCTGTAGGTCCCTATAGGGTTCTATAGGTGCCTATGGGGTCCATACGCACCCACTGCTGCCCATAGCTGTCCTGCAGCTCCTGCTCGTGCTCGTCCTCCCAGCGCGGGCGCAGCCCCACGCACAGCAGCGGCCACCAGCCCTCCTGCGCCATGGCCACGAAGTAGTCCACGAACCCCGCGAACGACTGGATGGCGCCTGGAGGGACCCAGGAGTCCGGGAGGGACCCAGGAGTGCCCCAGGGACCCAGGAGTTCGGGGGGAAATGGGAGTTTGGGGGGAAACAGGAGATCGGGGGACCCAGGAGTTCGGGAGGGACCCAGGAGTTCGGGGGGAAACAGGAGATCAGGGGACCCAGGAGTTTGGGAGGGACCCAGGAGTCCGGGAGGGACCCAGGAGTTCAGGGAGGGACCCAGGAGTTCGGGAGGGACCCAGGAGTTCAGGGAGGGACCCAAGAGTTCGGGAGGGACCGAAGAGTTTAGGGGGAAACGGGAGATCGGGGGACCCAGGAGTTCGGGAGGGACCCAGGAGTCCGGGAGGGACCCAGGAGTTCGGGGGGAAATGGGAGATCGGGGGACCCAGGAGTCCGGGAGGGACCCAGGAGTTCAGGAGGGACCCAGGAGTTCGGGAGGGACCCAGGAGTTCAGGGGGAAATGGGAGATCGGGGGACCCAGGAGTTCGGGAGGGACCCAGGAGTCCGGGAGGGACCCAGGAGTTCGGGAGGGACCCAGGAGTTCGGGGAGAAATGGGAGTTTGGGGGGAAACAGGAGATCGGGGGACCCAGGAGTTCGGGAGGGACCCAGGCGTCCGGGTGGAAAAGGACCCAGGAGTTCAGGGGACACAGGAGTTTGGGGGACCCAAGAGTCTGGGAGGGACCCAGGAGTGCCCCAGGGACCCAGGAGTTCAAGAGGGACCAAGGAGTTCGGGAGGGGACCCAGGAGTTCGGGAGGGACCCAGGAGTGCCCCAGGGACCCAGGAGTTCAAGAGGGACCAAGGAGTTCGGGAGGGGACCCAGGCGTTCGGGAGGGACCCAGGAGTGCCCCAGGGACCCAGGAGTTCAAGAGGGACCCAGGAGTCCGGGAGGGGACCCAGGCGTTCGGGAGGGACCCAGGAGTCCGGGAGGGGACCCAGGTGCTCAGGAGGGACCCAGGCATCTGGGAGGGACCCAGGCGTCCGGGAGGGGACCCAGGCGTCCGGCCGTACCAATCTGGAAATAGGAATAGGCCGCCAGGGGCTCGTTGACCAATCGGTCGCGTCGGGGGTTCCGGGGCTTCAGGTGCATGATGTCGCTCTCCGCCCTCTCATAGGCCAGCGACACCGACGGGAACTGCGGACCCAGGCGTCCGGGTGAGGGACCCAGGCATCCGGGAGGACCCAGGCGTCTGGGAGGGACCCAGGCGTCCGGGAGGGACCCGGGAGTTGAGAGGAAACAGGAGTTTGCGGGAAATCGGGAGTTCAGGGGACCCAGGAGTCCAGGAGGGACCCAGGAGGTCAGGGAGGGACCCAGGAGTTCGGGAGGGACCCAGGAGTCCGGGAGGGACCCAGGCGTCCGGGTGAGGGACCCAGGAGTTCGGGTCCCTCTCAATTGGTTCCTCATTGAGAAACCTCAACATCAGTTGACCAACTGGTCAACAGATCCTGACAATTGGTGTTACGGGGGGACCCAGGCATCCGGGAGGGGACCCAGGAGTTCAGGAGTGATCCAGGAGTTCAGGAGGGACCCAGGAGTTCAGGAGGGACCCAGGAGTTCAGGAGGGACCCAGGAGTTCGGGAGGGACCCAGGAGTCCGGGAGGGACCCAGGAGTTCGGGAGGGACCCAGGCGTCCGGGTGAGGGACCCAGGAGTTCGGGTCCCTCTCAATTGGTTCCTCATTGAGAAACCTCAACATCAGTTGACCAACTGGTCAACAGATCCTGACAATTGGTGTTACGGAGGGACCCAGGCATCCGGGAGGGGACCCAGGAGTTCAGGAGGGACCCAGGCGTCCAGGAGGGACCCAGGAGTGCCCCAGGGAAGGACCCAGAAGTTCAGGGAGGGATCCAGGAGTTCAGGAAGGACCCAGGTGTCTGGGTGAAGGACCCAGGCGTCCGGGCGGGGACCCAGGCGTCCGGGCGGGGACCCAGGCGTCCGGGCGGGACTCACGATGTCGGTGCAGAGCTCGATGAAGAGGATGGTGATGCAGCCCAGGGGGAGGGGCACGCTGGCCGTGATGTAGATGAGATACGGGGTCAGCTCGGGGATGTTCTTGGTCAACGTATAGGCGATGGACTTCTTGAGGTTGTCGAAGATCAGGCGACCTATGGGGAAAGGGGACCCAGGAGTTCGGGAGGGGACCCAGGAGTTCGGGAGGGACCAGGAGTTTGCGGGACCCAGGCGTTCGGGAGGAACCCAGGAGTTTGGGAGGGGACCCAGGAGTTCGGGAGGGGACCCAGGAGTCCGGGAGGAACCCAGGAGTTTGGGGGACTCAGGCATTTGGGGGGGACCAGAAGTTTGGAGGACCCAGGAGTTCAGGGGGACCCAGGCATCCGGGAGGGACCAAGATGTTCAGGAGTGGACCCAGGAGTCTGGGAGGGACCCAGGAGTCCGGGAGGGACTCAGGTGTTCAGGAGGGACTCAGGTGTTCAGGAGGGGACCCAGGTGTTCGGGAGGGGACCCAGGTGTTTGGGAGGGGACCCAGGAGTCCGGGAGGGACCCAGGCATCCGGGGCTGTCCCCACGGTCACCCTGCTCCACGCCGGTGACGATGGAGGCGAAGTTGTCGTCCAGCAGGATCATGTCGGCCGCGTTCTTGGCGGCATCGGAGCCGGCGATGCCCATGGCCACCCCGATGTCGGCCTTCTTGAGCGCCGGAGAGTCGTTGACGCCGTCGCCCGTCACCGCCACGATGGCGCCCTGGGGACACGGGGGACAACGGGTGACAATGGGGTCATGGGGTCAATGGGAGGGCAATGGGGGGGTAATGGGTGGGGCAATGGGGTCAATGGGGTCAATGAAGTCAATGGGGACATTGGGGTCGATGAAGTCAATGGGGTCAATGAAGTCAATGGGGGCAACAGGGTCAATGGGATCAATGGGGTCAGTGGAGTCAATGAGGACGTTGAGGTCAACGGAGTCAATGGGTTCAATGAAGTCAATGAGGTCAATGGGATCAATGGGGTCAATGAAGTCAATGGGGTCAATGAAGTCAACGGGATCAATGGGGTCATTGAAGTCAACGGGGTCAATGGGGTCAATGAAGTCAACGGGGACATTGAGGTCAATGCGGTCAATGGGGACAATGGGATCAATGGGGGCAACAGGGTCAATGGGGTCAGTGGGGTCAATGGGGATATTGAGGTCAATGGAGTCAATGGGTTCAATGAAGTCAATGGGATCAATGGGGTCAATGAAGTCAATGGGGTCAATGAAGTCAATGGGGTCAATGGGGTCAATGAAGTCAATGGGGACATTGAGGTCAATGCGGTCAATGGGGTCAATGGGGGCAATGGGGTCAAGGGGGTCAATGGGATCAATGGAGTCAGTGGGGTCAATGGGGACATCGAGGTCAATGGAGTCAATGGGTTCAATGAAGTCAATGGGGTCAATGGGATCAATGGGGTCAATGAAGTCAACGGGGTCAATGGGGTCAATGAAGTCAACGGGGACATTGAGGTCAATGCGGTCAATGGGGACAATGGGGTCAATGGGATCAATGGGGGCAACAGGGTCAATGGGGTCAGTGGGGTCAATGGGGATATTGAGGTCAATGGAGTCAATGGGTTCAATGAAGTCAATGGGGTCAATGAAGTCAACAGGGACAATGGGGTCAATGAAGTCAACGGGGACATTGAGGTCAATGCGGTCAATGGGGTCAATGGGGGCAATGGGGTCAAGGGGGTCAATGGGATCAGTGGAGTCAGTGGGGTCAATGGGGACATTGAGGTCAATGGAGTCAATGGGGTCAATAGAATCAATGGGGTCAATGGGATCAATGGGGTCAATGAAGTCAACGGGGTCAATGGGGTCAATGAAGTCAACGGGGACATTGAGGTCAATGTGGTCAATGGGGGCAATGGGGACAACGGGTTCAATGTGGTCAATGGGGTCAATGGGATCAATGGGGGGAATGGGGTCAAGGGGGGCAATGGGGTCAATGGGGTCAATGAAGTCAATGGGGACATTGGGGTCAATGCCGTCAATGGAGTCAATGGGGGCAGTGGGGTCAATGGGGGCAATGACGTCAATGGGGGCAATGAGTGGGCAATAGGGTCAATTGGGGGGCAATGGGGTCTATGAATTCAATGGAGTCATGGGAGTCAATGGGGAAGCAATGGGGTCAATGGGATCAATGGGGTCAACGGGATCAATGGGGTCAACGGGATCAATGGGGTCAATGGCATCAATGGGGTCAATGGGGGATCATGGGATCAATGGAGTCAATGGGGAAGCAATGGGGTCAATGGGATCAATGGGATCAATGGGGTCAATGGGGAAGCAATGGGGTCAGTGGGGTCAATGGGGTCAATGGGATCAATGGGGAAGCAATGGGGTCAATGGGATCAATGGGGAAGCAATGGGGTCAATGGGGTCAATGGGATCAATGGGGAAGCAATGGGGTCAATGGGATCAATGGGGAAGCAATGGGGTCAATG
The DNA here is from genome assembly GCF_036013475.1 of Columba livia. Lineage (NCBI taxonomy): Eukaryota > Metazoa > Chordata > Aves > Columbiformes > Columbidae > Columba > Columba livia. Next base: position 17,735 of record NC_088632.1, on the reverse strand, counting down.
GGGTCAATTAGGTCAATGGGATCAACGGGGAAGCAACACCCCCATTGTCCCCATTGTCCCCAACACCCCCCATGTCCCCCATGTCCCCAACAACCCCATGTCCCCATTGCACCCAATGTCCCCAACACACCCCATGTCCCCTGCACCCCCATCGTCCCCATTGCCCCCATTGCCCCCATTGTCCCCATCGTCCCCATTGTCCCCATTGTCCCCAATGTCCCCAACCCCCCCATGTCCCCCATGTCCCCACCAGGCGCTGACAGCTCTCCACGATGACGAGTTTCTGCTGCGGTGACGTCCGGGCGAACACCATCTCGGGGTGAGCGCGGAGCAGCCCCTCCAATGTCCCCGGTGTCATGGCCGCCAGCTCCGCCCCCGTCACCACCCGCGCCCGCGCCAGCCTGCGGGACACCCCCGGACGCCTGGGTCCCCTCCCGGACGCCTGGGTCCCTCCCAAAGTCCTGGGTCCCCCCCGTCAAGTCTTGGCTTCCCTACATAGTTCCCTTTCCCGGACGCCTGGGTCCACTATTTGGGACCGGTCCTGGATGCTTGGGTCGCCTCCCGGACACCTGGGTCCCCTCCCAAAGTCCTGGATCCCTCCCGAACTCCTGGGTCCCCTCCCGAACTCCTGGGTCCCTCCCGGATGCCTGGGTCCCCCCGAACTCCTGCATCCCCTGAACTCCTGGGTCCCTCCCGGACTCCTGGGTCCCTCCCGGATGCCTGGGTCCCCCCGAACTCCTGCATCCCCCAAAACTCCTGGGTCCCCCCCCCAAACTCCTGGGTCCCTCCCGGATGCCTGGGTCCCCCCGAACTCCTGCATCCCCTGAACTCCTGGGTCCCTCCCGGACTCCTGGGTCCCTCCCGGATGCCTGGGTCCCTCCCAGATGCCTGGGTCCCCCTGAACTCCTGCATCCCCTGAACTCCTGGGTCCCTCCCGGATGCCTGGGTCCCCCCGAACTCCTGCATCCCCTGAACTCCTGGGTTCCTCCCGGACTCCTGGGTCCCTCCCGGATGCCTGGGTCCCTCCCGGATGCCTGGGTCCCCCCGAACTCCTGCATCCCCTGAACTCCTGGGTCCCTCCTGGACTCCTGGGTCCCTCCCGGACTCCTGGGTCCCTCCCGGATGCCTGGGTCCCCCCGAACTCCTGCATGCCCCAAAACTCCTGGGTCCCCCCCCCAAACTCCTGGGTCCCTCCCGGATGCCTGGGTCCCCCCGAACTCCTGCATCCCCTGAACTCCTGGGTCCCTCCCGGACTCCTGGGTCCCTCCCGGATGCCTGGGTCCCTCCCAGATGCCTGGGTCCCCCTGAACTCCTGCATCCCCTGAACTCCTGGGTCCCTCCCGGATGCCTGGGTCCCCCCGAACTCCTGCATCCCCTGAACTCCTGGGTTCCTCCCGGACTCCTGGGTCCCTCCCGGATGCCTGGGTCCCTCCCGGATGCCTGGGTCCCCCCGAACTCCTGCATCCCCTGAACTCCTGGGTCCCTCCTGGACTCCTGGGTCCCTCCCGGACTCCTGGGTCCCTCCCGGATGCCTGGGTCCCCCCGAACTCCTGCATGCCCCAAAACTCCTGGGTCCCCCCCCCAAACTCCTGGGTCCCTCCCGGATGCCTGGGTCCCCCCGAACTCCTGCATCCCCTGAACTCCTGGGTCCCTCCCGGACTCCTGGGTCCCTCCCGGATGCCTGGGTCCCTCCCAGATGCCTGGGTCCCCCTGAACTCCTGCATCCCCTGAACTCCTGGGTCCCTCCCGGATGCCTGGGTCCCCCCGAACTCCTGCATCCCCTGAACTCCTGGGTCCCTCCCGGACTCCTGGGTCCCCCCGGACGCCTGGGTCCCCCCGGACGCCTGCATCCCCTGAACTCCTGGGTCCCTCCCGGACTCCTGGGTCCCTCCCGGATGCCTGGGTCCCCCCGGACGCCTGGGTCCCCCGTACCTGGGGTCCACCCTGTCCAGGGGGATGCGCTGTCTCGCCGCCACCTCCTCGGGGGTCTCGCTGCCCTCCGAGATGATCCCCACGGCCGCCGCGATGGCCTTGGCCGTGATGGGGTGGTCACCGGTCACCATGATCACCTGGGGACACCACGATGTCACCCCCACTGTCCCCCTGATGGCCCCAGGTCCCCCCGTGTCACCCCAATATCCCCATTGTCCCCAATGTCTCCATGTCCCCCCGCAATGTCCCCATTTCCTCCCCCGTTACCCCCAGTGTCCCCATTATCCCCAATGTCCCCATGTCCCCTCAATGTCCCCATTGCCCCCATTACCCCCCATGTCCCCATCGCCCCTATTGTCCCCAATGTCCCCATTGCCCCCCATTGTCCCCATTGTCCCAAATGTCCCCATTGCCCCCATTACCCCAAATATCCCCATTACCCCCAATGTCCCCATGTCCCCCAGTATCCCCAATGTCCCCATTGCCCCCCATTACTCCCAATGTCCCCCCAACGTCCCCATTGCCCCCATTGTCCCCATTATCCCCATTATCCCCATTGTCCCCATTACCACCATAACGCCCAATGTCCCCCAATATTCCATGTCCCCCATTATCCCCAATGTCCCCATTGTCCCCATAACCCCCAGTGTCCCCATTGCCCCCCATTACTCCCAATGTCCCCCAATGTCCACATTGCCCCCAATGGCTCCCCAATGTCCCCATCGCCCCCATTGTCCCCATTGTCCCCATTGTCCCCAATGTCCCCATAACCCCCGATGTCCCCATCACCCCCAATGTCCCCATTGTCCTCCATTGCCCCCATTACCCCCCATGTCCCCATTGCCCCCATTGTCCTCAATGTCCCCATTGCTCCCCATTGCCCCCCATTACCCCCAGTGTCCCCAATGTCCCCATTGCCCCCAATGTCCCCATCATCCCCATGTCCCCCATTATCCCCAATATGCCCATTGCCCCCAATGTCCCCAGTGCCCCCCATTGTCCCCAATGTCCCCATGTCCCCTCAATATCCCCATTGCCCCCAAAGTCCCCATTGCCCCCAATATCCCCATAACCCCCAATGTCCCCAATGCCCCCATTACCCACAATATCCTCATAAGCCACATTGTCCCCATTGTCCCCATTCCCCCCAATGTCCCCATTGCCCCCATTCCCCCCAATGTCTCCATTGACCCCAATGTCCCCATTGCCCCCAATGTCTCCAGTGTCCCCATTGTCCCCATCACCCCCATTGTCCCCATCACCCCCATTGTCCCCATCACCCCCAATGTCTCCATTGACCCCAATGTCCCCATTGCCCCCAATGTCCCCATAACCCCCAATGTCCCCATAACCCCCAATGTCTCCATTGGCCCAAATGTCCCCATTGCCCCCAATGTCCCCATTCCACCCACTGACCCCAAGGTCCCCATGACCCCCAATGTCCCCATTCCCCCCATTGACCCCAATGTCCCCAATGTCCCTACCCGTATCCCGGCCGTCCGGCACTTGCGCACGGCCTGGGGGACGGTGGCTCGGGGGGGGTCGATCATGGCCACCAGCCCCGCGAAGCAGAGCCCCTGGGCCACCTCGGGCAGCGACTCGGGGTCCGTCCCCGCGGCCACCGACCCCGCGGGCAGCCAGCGCGCACAGAACCCTGCGGACACGGGGACAATGGGCGTGATGGGGGCGATGGGGGCGATGGGGGCGATGGGGACACTGGAGACATTGGGGACGATGGGGACACTGGAGACATTGGGGACAATGGGGGCGATGGGGACAATGGGTGTGATGGGGATGATGGGGACGATGGGGACACTGGAGACATTGGGGGCAATGGGGACAATGGGGGTGATGGGGACAATGGGGGCGATGGGGACAATGGGGGTGATGGGGACACTGGAGACATTGGGGACAATGGAGACATTGGGGACAATGGGGGTGATGGGGACAATGGGGGCGATGGGGACAATGGGGGTGATGGGGACACTGGAGACATTGGGGGCGATGGGGACAATGGGGGTGATGGGGACACTGGAGACATTGGGGACAATGGAGGCAATGGGGATAATGAGGATAATGGGGACACTGGGGGTGATGGGGACAATGGGGGCGATGGGGACAATGGGTGTGATGGGGATGATGGGGACGATGGGGACACTGGAGACATTGGGGGCGATGGGGACAATGGGGGTGATGGGGACACTGGAGACATTGGGGACAATGGAGGCAATGGGGATAATGAGGATAATGGGGACACTGGGGGCGATGGGGACAATGGGGGTGATGGGGACAATGGGGACGATGGGGACACTGGAGACGTTGGGGGCGATGGGGACAATGGAGCCATGGGGGCGATGGGGACAATGGGGGCAATGGGGACAATGGGGGCAATGGGGGGAGGTGGGGACATTGGGGACACTGTCCCCATTGCCCCATCAACCCCAATGGAGACAATGGGGTCAATTGCTCCAATGTCCCCATCGCCCCCATTGTCCCCATATCCCCATTGCCCCCATTACCCCCAATGTCCCCAACACCCCCAACACCCCCATGTCCCCCAATGTCCCCATTGTCCCCAACACCCCCATGTCCCCCAATGTCCCCATTGTCCCCAACACCCCCATACCCCCAATGTCCCCATTGTACCCAACACCCCCATACCCCCAATGTCCCCATTGTCCCCAACACCCCCATCACCCCCAATGTCCCCATTGTCCCCAACACCCCCATACCCCCAATGTCCCCATTGTCCCCAACACCCCCATACCCCCCATGTCCCCATTGTCCCCAACACCCCCATACCCCCAATGTCCCCATTGTCCCCAACACTCCCATACCCCCAATGTCCCCATTGTCCCCAACACCCCCATACCCCCAGTGTCCCCATTGTCCCCAACACCCCCATACCCCCCATGTCCCCATTGTCCCCAACACCCCCATACCCCCCATGTCCCCATTGTCCCCAACACCCCCATACCCCCAATGTCCCCATTGTCCCCAACACCCCCATACCCCCAATGTCCCCATTGTCCCCAACACCCCCATACCCCCAATGTCCCCATTGTCCCCAACACCCCCATACCCCCAATGTCCCCATTGTCCCCAACATCCCCATACCCCCAATGTCCCCATTGTCCCCAACACCCCCATACCCCCAATGTCCCCATTGTCCCCAACACCCCCATAACCCCAATGTCCCCATTGTCCCCAACACCCCCATACCCCCAATGTCCCCATTGTCCCCAACACCCCCATACCCCCCATGTCCCCATTGTCCCCAACACCCCCATACCCCCCATGTCCCCATTGTCCCCAACACCCCCATACCCCCCATGTCCCCATTGTCCCCAACACCCCCATACCCCCAATGTCCCCATTGTCCCCAACACCCCCATACCCCCAATGTCCCCATTGTCCCCAACACCCCCATACCCCACATGTCCCCATTGTCCCCAACACCCCCATACCCCCAATGTCCCCATTGTCCCCAACACCCCCATACCCCCAATGTCCCCATTGTCCCCAACACCCCCATACCCCCCATGTCCCCATTGTCCCCAACACCCCCATACCCCCAATGTCCCCATTGTCCCCAACATCCCCATCACCCCCAACGTCCCCACTGTCCCCATCGTCCCCACTCACCCAGCACGCGCTCCCCCCGGCCCCCCAGCTCTGCGTACGCCCCCTCGAAGGCCTCGCGCCACTGGGCGTCCAGCGCCACCTCCTGGCCCTTGAGCAGCACCCATGAGCAGCGCTCCAGCACCCGCTCGGGGGCGCCCTTCAGCACCAGCAGCTGCCGATCCCCGAACTCGTGCACCGACACCTGCGGGAGGGAAGGGGGGGGGAACCGGACGCCTGGGTCCCTGCACGGACTCCTGGGTCCCTGCCGAACTCTTGGGTGCCCTCCTGGATGCCTGGGTCCCTCTCGGACGCCTGGGTCCCTCCTGAGCTCTTAGGTGACCTCCTGAACCCTTGGGTGCCCTCCTGAACTCTTGGGTGCCCTCCCGGATGCCTGGGTCCCTCCTGGACGCCTGGGTCCCTCCTGGATGCCTGGGTCCCTCCTAAACTCCTGGGTCGCCGCCCAGATGTCTGGGTCCCCGCCCGGACACCTGGGTCCCTCCCGGACACCTGGGTCCCTCCTGGACTTCTGGGTCCCCTCCCGGACTCCTGGGTCCCTCCCGGACACCTGGGTCCCTCCTGGACTTCTGGGTCCCCTCCCGGACTCCTGGGTCCCTCCCGGACACCTGGGTCCCTCCTGGACTTCTGGGTCCCCTCCCGGACTCCTGAGTCCCCTCCCGGACTCCTGAGTCCCTCCTGGACTTCTGGGTCCCCTCCCGGACTCCTGGGTCCCTCCCGAACTCTTGGGTCCCCTCCCGAACTCCTGGGTCCCTCCTGAACCCCTCGGTCCCTCCTAGACTCCTGGGTCCCCTATTTGGGTCCCTCCCAAACTCCTGGATCCCTCCCGAACTCCTGGGTCCCCTCCCGAACTCCTGGGTCCCTCACAGACACCTGGATCCCCTCCCGGACTCCTGGGTCCTTCCCGAACGCCTGGGTCCCTTACCTGGAACTTGTTGGTGGAGTTGAAGGGCAGCTCGGCCACCTTGGGCCACCGTTCCCGCGCCTCCGTCACCGTCCCCAGCGTCGCCTCCGCGAACTTGAGCAGCGCCGTCTCGGACGCGTCGCCAATCACCTCACGCTGCGGGGCGGGGCTTAGCTGGGCGGGGCTTGGGTGGGCGGGGCTTAGAATGGGCCGGGCTTAAGTGGGTGGAGCTCTGGGCGGTCTATATTGGCCCCATAGGGCCTCAGTGGGTATCAGGTTGGCGGGGTTAAGTGGGCGGGATTTGGGGAGGGCGGGGCTTAAGGGGGCGGTGGTTAAGGGGGGCGGGGCTTATAATGGGCGGGGCTTAAGTGGGTGGAGCTCGGGGGGGGTCTATATCACCCCATATAGGGCCCCAATGGGCATTAGGTTGAAGGGGTTAAGCAGGTGGGGAATAAGTGGGCGGGGCTTCTAATGGGCGGGGCTTAAGTGGGCGTGGTCTGGGGAGTCTGTGTTGCCCCCTACAGGGATCCTGTACGTCCCCATTGAACCCAATGACCCCAACGACCTCATTGTCCCCATTGACCCCAATGTCCCAATGTCCCCAATATCCCCATGTCCCCAGTATCCCCCCAATGACCCCATTGACACCAATGACCCCATTGGCCCATATGTCCCCATTGACCCCATTGTCCTTAATATCCCCCCATTGACCCCAATGTCCCCAATGTCCCCAATATCCCCCCAATGACCCCATTGACACCAATGACCCCATTGGCCCATATGTCCCCAATGACCCCTTTGTCCCCATTGACCCCATTGTCCTTAATATCCCCCCATTGACCCCAATGACCCCATTGACCCCAATGTCCTCATGTCCCCAATATCCCCCCAATGACCCCAATGTCCCCCCAATGTCCCCCCAATGACCCCATTGGCCCATATGTCCCCAATGACCCCATTGTCCCCATTGACCCCATTGCCCCCAATGTCCCAATGTACCCAATATCCCCCCAATGACCCCAATGTCCCCCCAATGACCCCATTGGCCCCAATGACCCCATTGTCCCCATTGTCCCCATTGACCCCATTGTCCTTAATATCCCCCCATTGACCCCAGTGACCCCATTGACCCCAATGTCCCAATGTCTCCATTGACCCCAATGTCCTCATGTCCCCAATATCCCCCCAATGACCCCAATGTCCCAATGACGCCATTGTCCCCATTGTCCTTAATATCCCCCCATTGTCCCCAGTGACCCCATTGACCCCAATGTCCCAATGTCTCCATTGACCCCAATGTCCTCATGTCCCCAATATCCCCCCAATGACCCCAATGTCCCAATGACCCCATTGACCCCAATGTCCCCATTGACCCCATTGTTGCCAATGTCCCCGATGTCCCCACCTTGGCCACCGGGACGTTCTCCTGGCCCGGTTTGAACTGGGCCCGGTTGCAGAGGGTGACGACACGACTCAACATGGCCCAGGTGTCCGAGGATTGGTCGAAACTCTGGCCTGGGGACATGGGGACAATGGGGACGTTGGGGACAATGGGGACATTGGGGGCAATGGGGACATTGGGGGCAATGGGGGCAAGGGAGGCAAGGGGGACATTGGGGACAATGGGGACATTGGGGACAATGGGGACATTGGGGACAAGGGGAGCAATGGGGGCACTGGCGACATTGGGGACAATGGGGACATTGGGGACAAGGGGAGCAATGGGGACAATGGGGACATTGGGGGTAATGGGGACAATGGGGACAATGGGGGACAATGTGGACATTCAGGACAATGGGGGCAATGGGGATAATGGGAGATATTGGGGATAATTGGGGATAATGGGGACAATGGGGACATTAGGGACATTGGGGACAAGGGGAGCAATGGGGGCATTGGAGACATGGGAGACATTGGGGACAAAGGGGACATTGGGGGGATATTGGAGACATGGGGACATTGGGGACAATGGGGACATGGGGACAGGGTTCTATGGGGACAATGGGGATAATAGGGATATGGGGACATGGGGACAATGGGGACATGGAGACAATGGGGACGGGGGGACAGGAGGACGATGGGGATAATGGGGACATGGGGATAACGGGGACATGGGGACAAGGAGACATGGGGAATATGGGGACATGGGGACAACGGGGATAATAGGGACATGGGGACAGGGGGACAATGGGGACATGGGGAATATGGGGACATGGGGAATATGGGGATAACGGGGATAATAGGGACATGGGGACAGGGGGGCAATGGGGACAATGGGGACAGGGGGACAATGGGGACAGGGGGACAGGGGGACAATGGGGACAGGGGGACAATGGGGACAGGCGGACATGGGGACAATGGGGACAGGGGGACAATGGGGACAGGGGGACAATGGGGACATGGGGACAGGAGGATACGGGGGCAGGGGGACAGGGGGACAATGGGGACAATGGGGACAATGGGGACAGGGGGACAGGGGGACATGGGGACATGGGGACAGGAGGATACGGGGACAGGGGGACAGGGGGACATGGGGACAATGGGGACAGGGGGACAATGGGGGCAGGGGGACATGGGGACATGGGGACAGGAGGATACGGGGACAGGGGGACATGGGGACAATGGGGACAGGGGGACAGGGGGACATGGGGACAATGGGGACAGGGGGACAATGGGGACATGGGGACAGGGGGACAATGGGGACAGGGGGACATGGGGACAATGGGGACAGGGGGACATGGGGACATGGGGACAGGAGGATACGGGGACAGGGGGACAGGGGGACAATGGGGACAATGGGGACAGGGGGACAATGGGGACAATGGAGACAGGGGGACAATGGGGTCAGGGGGACATGGGGACATGGGGACAGGAGGATACGGGGACAGGGGGACAGGGGGACAATGGGGACAATGGGGACAGGGGGACAATGGGGACAATGGAGACAGGGGGACAATGGGGTCAGGGGGACATGGGGACATGGGGACAGGAGGATACGGGGACAGGGGGACATGGGGACAATGGGGACAGGGGGACAATGGGGACAATGGGGACAGGGGGACAATGGGGACAGGGGGACCCCAGTGCTCCCAGTCCCTCACCGGACTGGTCCTCGGTGGTGTCGGCCGCGTGGATCTGGTTGTCGAACCACAGATGTGCCACCGTCATGCGGTTCTGGGTCAGCGTCCCCGTCTTGTCGGAGCAGATGACCGAGGTGGAGCCCAAGGTCTCCACGGCCTCCAGGTTCTTCACCACGCAGTTCTTGCGCGCCAGGCGCTTGGCCGTGAGCGACAGGCACACCTGGGGACAACGGGGACACCACGGGGACGTCCCGGAGGTCACGCGGTGGCCTCGGACCTCCTGGGCTCCATAAAGACCTTCGGGTTCCTCATAGAACCCATAGGTTGTGGTGGGAACCCATAGACACGTCATGGGGTCCATCAAGACCTTTGGGTCCCCCATAGAACCCATGGGTTGTGGTGGGAACCCGTAGACACGTCATGGGGTCCATCAAGACCTTTGGGTCCTTACAGAAGCAACAGGGTCCATCAAGACCTTCGGGTCCCCCATAGAACCCATAGGTTGTGGTGGGAACCCATAGACACGTCATGGGGTCTATCAAGACCTTTGGGTCCTTACAGAAGCAACAGGGTCCATTAAGACCTTTGGGTCCCCCATAGAACCCATAGGTTGTGGTGGGAACCCATAGACACGTCACGGGGTCCATCAAGACCTTTGGGTCCCCCATAGTACCCATGGGTTGTGGTGGGAACCCGTAGACACGTCATGGGGTCCATCAAGGCCTTTGGGTCCTTAGAGAAGCAATAGGGTCCCTCAAGACCTTTGGGTCCCCCATAGAACCCATAGGTTGTGGTGGGAACCCATAGACACGTCATGGGGTCCATCAAGACCTTTGGGTCCTTAGAGAAGCAATAGGGTCCCTCAAGACGTTTGGGTCCCCCATAGCACCCATGGGTTCTTGGGGACATCCTGGAGGTCACACAGTGGCCTCGGACCCATAGGGACACCTAGAACCCTTACGGGACCCATGAGTTGTGGTGGGAACCCGTAGATATGCCATGAGGTCTGTGAAGACCTTTGGGTCCTTCATAGAACCAATAGGTTGTGGTGGGAACCCATAGACACGTCATGGGGTCCATCAAGACCTTTGGGTCCTTAGAGAAGCCATAGGGTCCATTAAGACCTTTGGGTCCTTCATAGAACCAATACGTTGTGGTGGGAACCCATAGACACGTCATGGGGTCCATCAAGACCTTTGGGTCCCCCATAGTACCCATGGGTTGTGGTGGGAACCCATAGACACGTCATGGGGTCCATCAAGACCTTTGGGTCCTTACAGAAGCAACAGGGTCCATCAAGACCTTCGGGTCCCCCATAGAACCCATAGGTTGTGGTGGGAACCCATAGACACGTCATGGGGTCCATCAAGACCTTTGGTTCCCCCATAGTACCCATGGGTTGTGGTGGGAACCCATAGACACGTCATGGGGTCCATCAAGACCTTTGGGTCCTTAGAGAAGCCATAGGGTCCATCAAGACCTTCGGGTCCCCCATAGAACCCATAGGTTGTGGTGGGAACCCATAGACACGTCATGGGGTCCATCAAGACCTTTGGGTCCTTAGAGAAGCAACAGGGTCCATCAAGACCTTCGGGTCCCCCATAGAACCCATAGGTTGTGGTGGGAACCCATAGACACGTCATGGGGTCCATCAAGACCTTTGGGTCCCCCATAGCACCCATGGGTTTTGCTGGGACCCCATAGATACATCAGAAGGTCCATCAAGACCTTTGGGTTCCTCATAGCACCCATAGCTCATGGTGGGACCTCATAACCACCTCCAGGACCCCATGAAGCCCCATAGCACCCAAGAGCCCGTCACGGCGCTCACCGTGACGGTGGCCAACAGGCCCTCGGGGACGTAGGCCACCACGATGGCCATGAAGAAGACCATGGCCCTGAGGAAGGGGTAACCGATGACCATGGCCACCACGAAGAAGGTGGCCCCGAAGAAGATGGCCAAGCCGGCGATGATGTCCACGAAGTGCTCGATCTCGATGGCGATGGGCGTCTTCTCGTTCTCCACCCCCGAGGCCAAGCTGGCGATGCGCCCGATGATGGTTCGGTCGCCCGTGTTGATCACCAAGCCCGTGGCCGTCCCTAAACGGGGATAAAAATGGCGGCTTGGGGGGACCCAGGCGTCCGGGAGGGACCCAGGAGTGCGGGGGAGAAACTCAATGTTTGTATGAAGAACGTTGGTTTCTGTTGAGGAACCTCAACGATTGGTTGAGAAACCTCAATGGTTGGTTGAGGAACCTCAATGACCAGTTAATGGACCATGGGGAATTGGTTTTGGGGGGACCCAGGAGTCCGGGAGGGACCCAGGAGTTCAGGGGGGACCCAGGAGTCCGGGGGGGGACCCAGGAGTTCAGGAGGGACCCAGGAGTCCGGGGGAGAAACTCAATGTTCCTATGAAGAACGTTGGTTTCTGTTGAGGAACCTCAATGGCTGGTTGAGGAACCTCAACGACCAGTTGACCAACTGGGTGATGGACCATGGGGAATGGATTGTGGCGGGACCCAGGCATCCGAGAGGGACCCAGGAGTTCAGGAGGGACCCAGGTGTCCGGGGTGAGGATGGAGAAACTCAACATCCACGTGAAGAACGTTGGTTCCTCATTGAGGAACCTCAACGACCAGTTGACCAACTGGTTGATGGGCCATGAGGAATGGATTTTGGGAGGACCCAGGTGTCCGGGAGGGACCCAGGCATCCGAGCGGGTAGGAACCCAGGCGTCCGGGTGATGACGTCACCTTCCAGACACATGGTGGAGAAGAAGGCGATGTTGCGCGTCTCCAGAGGCGACTCGTGGGTGCACTCGGGCGAGCGCGTCTGTGGCTCCGACTCCCCCGTCAGCGACGAGTTGTCCACCTGGGGGACAATGACGCTCCAGAACAGGGGACCCAGGCGTCCGGGAGGCACCCAGGAGTCCGGGAGGGACCCAGGAGTTCGGGGACAGACCCAGGAGTTCGGGGAGGGGACCCAACCCTTGGGATAAAGGACTCAAGGGGTGAGGGTGAGAGACTGCGAGGTGTTGGGGTTGGGGACCCAGGAGTCTGGGAGGGGACCCAGGAGTTCGGGAGGGGACCCAGGAGTCCGGGAGGGGACCCAGGAGTCCGGGAGGGAACCAGGAGTTCGGGGACGGACCCAGGAGTCCGGGAGGGGACCCAACCCTTGGGATAAAGGACTCAAGGGGTGAGGGTGAGAGACTGCGAGGTGTTGGGGTTGGGGACCCAGGAGTCTGGGAGGGGACCCAGGAGTTCGGGAGGGGACCCAGGAGTTCGGGAGGGGACCCAGGCATCCGGGAGGGACCCAGGAGTCCGGGAGGGGACCCAGGAGTCCGGAAGTGGACCCAGCCCTTGGGATGAAGGACTCAAGGGGTGAGGGTGAGAGACTGTGAGGTGTTGGGGTTGGGGACCCAGGAGTCCGGGAGGGGACCCAGGAGTTCGGGAGGGGACCCAGGAGTTCTGAGAGGGACCCAGGAGTTCGGGGACGGACCCAGGAGTCCGGGTGAGGGACCCAGCCCTTTGGTTGAAGGACTCAAGGGGTGAGGGTGAGAGACTGCGAGGTGTTGGGGTTGGGGACCCAGAAGTCTGGGAGGGGACCCAGGAGTTCGGGAGGGGACCTAGGAGTTCGGGAGGGGACCCAGGCATCCGGGAGGGGACCCAGGAGTCCGGAAGTGGACCCAGCCCTTGGGATGAAGGACTCAAGGGGTGAGGGTGAGAGACTGCGAGGTGTTGGGGTTGGGGACCCAGGAGTCTGGGAGGGGACCCAGGAGTTCGGGAGGGGACCCAGGCATCCGGGAGGGACCCAGGAGTCCGGGAGGGACCCAGGAGTCCGGGGACGGACCCAGGAGTCCGGGTGAGGGACCCAGCCCTTGGGATGAAGGACTCAAGGGGTGAGGGTGAGAGACTGCGAGGTGTTGGGGTTGGGGACCCAGGAGTCCGGGAGGGGACCCAGGCATCCGGGAGGGGACCCAGGCATCCGGGAGGGACCCAGGAGTCCGGGAGAGGACCCAGGAGTCCGGGAGGGGACCCAACCGTTGGGGTGAAGGACTTAAGGGGTGAGGGTGAGAGACTGCGAGGTGTTGGGGTTGGGGACCCAGGAGTCTGGGAGGGGACCCAGGAGTCCGGGAGGGGACCCAGGCATCCGGGAAGGGACCCAGGCGTCCGGGAAGGGACCTCACCTTGCACCCCTGAGCCGAGATGATGCGGATGTCGGCGGGGACGCGGTCGCCCCCTTTGATCTCCACCACGTCTCCCACCACCAGCTCGTTGGCGTTGATTTGGAGTTTCCCGCCTTCTCGGATCACAGTGGCTTGCTAAAGGGGGACCCAGGCGTCCGGGTGAGGGACCCAGGCATCCGGGAGGGACCCAGGAATTCGGGAGAGGACCCAGGAGTTCGGGAGGGGACCCAGGAGTTCGGGAGGGGACCCAGGAGTGCAGGAGGGATCCAGGAGTTCGGAGGGGACCCAGGAGTTCAGAAGGGGACCCAGGAGTTCGGGAGGGGACCCAGGAGTGCGGGAGGGGACCCAGGAGTGCGGGAGGGGACCCAGGAGTGCGGGAGGGGACCCAGGCATTCGGGACAGGATGAAGAACCTCAACCTCCTGGTTGAGGAACCTCAACAACCAGTTGACCAACTAGTCAATGAACCCTGGGAACTGGTTTTTGGGGGGGACCCAGGCGTCCGGGAGGGGACCCAGGCGTCCGGGAGGGGACCCAGGAGTTCGGGAGGGGACCCAGGCGTCCGGGAGGGGACCCAATCGGTTAGGAGGGACCCAGGAGTGTGAGAAGGACCCAGGAGTCTGGGAAGGACCCAGGCGTTCGGGAAGGACCCAGGCGTTCGGGAGGGGACCCAGGCGTCCGGGAGGGGACCCAGGCGTCCGGGTGACCTCATCCTGACCTGCGGGACCAGGTTCTTGAAGCTGGCGATGATGTTGGTGCTCTTGAACTCCTGGTAGTAACCGAAGCAGCCGGTGACGACGACCACGGCGATGAGCGCGATGGCCAAATACAACTGGGACACGGGGACCACGTCACTGGGGACCCAGGCGTCCGGGGGGCACCGCGGGAGGGGCCCGAACGCCTGGGTCCCACCCACGAGACCCACAAGTTGTCCCCGTGATGGGGGTCGTTGCGCTTCGGATGTTCCGCAAGGACAAAGAGACCCAGATTGGCCCCAAAATGGAGCCGAACGTCCCCCAAATGGACCCAAATTTCCCCATTGACCCCATTGATCCCATTGACCCCATTGATCCCCCCAACCCTATTGACCCCATTGCATCCCCCTTGACACCATTGACTTCATTGACCCCGTTGACCCCCCATTGACCTGACCCCATTGCTCCTCCATTGACCCCATCGCTTCCCTATTGACCCCATTGACCCCACTGACCTCCCCATCAACCCCATTGACCCCATAGATTCCCTATGGACCCCACTGACCCCATTGACCCCCTATCAACCCCATTGACCCCATCGCTTCCCTATTGACCCCATTGACCCCATAGCTTCCCTATTGACTCCATTGACCCCATTGACCCCCCATCAACCCCATTGACCCCATCGCTTCCCTATTGACCCCATTGACCCCATAGCTTCCCTATTGACCCCATTGACCCCCATCAACCCCACTGACCCCATCGCTTCCTTATTGACCCCACTGACCCCCCATCAACCCCATTGACCCCATAGATTCCCTATGGACCCCACTGACCCCATTGACCCCCTATCAACCCCATTGACCCCATCGCTTCCCTATTGACCCCATTGACCCCATAGCTTCCCTATTGACCCCATTGACCCCCCATCAACCCCATTGACCCCATAGCTTCCCTATTGACCCCATTGACCCCCCCATCAACCCCATTGACCCCATAGCTTCCCTACTGACCCCATTGACCCCCCATCAACCCCATTGACCCCATCGCTTCCCTATTGACCCCACTGACCCCCCATCAACCCCATTGACCCCATCGCTTCCCTATTGACCCCATTGACCCCATAGCTTCCCTATTGACCCCACTGACCCCCCATCAACCCCACTGACCCCATCGCTTCCCTATTGACTCCATTGACCCCATAGCTTCCCTATTGACTCCATTGACCCCATAGCTTCCCTATTGACCCCATTGACCCCCCATCAACCCCATTGACCCCATCGCTTCCCTACTGACCCCATTGACCCCCCATCAACCCCATTGACCCCATCGCTTCCCTATTGACTCCATTGACCCCATAGCTTCCCTATTGAACCCATTGACCCCATAGCTTCCCTATTGACCCCATTGACCCCCCATCAACCCCATTGACCCCATAGCTTCCCTATTGACCCCATTGACCCCACTGACCCCCCATCAACCCCACTGACCCCATCGCTTCCCTATTGACCCCACTGACCCCATTGACCCCCCATCAACCCCATTGACCCCATCGCTTCCCTATTGACTCCATTGACCCCACTGACCCCCCATCAACCCCATTGACCCCATCGCTTCCCTATTGACCCCATTGACCCCATCGCTTCCCCATTGACCCCATCAACCCCATTGCCCCCATTGACCCAAATTCCCCCCCAAATGCACCCAAAGGTCCCCGAACGCCCCCGACCGCCCCCGAGCGTGACCCACATTGTCGGAGCTGCCGCGGTCGCCCTCGCCCTCCTGGACGCCGTAGGCGATGAGGCAGATGGCGGCCGCCACCCACATGAGGCACTGCAGCCCCCCGGCCAATTGGCGCCCAAACTTGACGCACTCGGGGGTCCCGCGTGGGGGGCGCAGCTCGTTGGGACCGTCCCGGAGGAGGCGCTCGGCGGCCACGGCCTCCACCAGGCCCTGGGGGGGCAAGGGGGGCAATGGGGTCAATGGGGGGCAATAGGATCAATGGGAAGGTCAATGGGGTCAATGGGCGGTCAATGGGGTCAATAGGGTTGATGGGTCAAGAGAGTTGGGGGGGTCGATGAGGTCAATGGGGTCAATGGGGGGCAATAGGATCAATGGGAAGGTCAATGGGGTCAATGGGGGTCAATGGGGTCAATGGGGTTGATGGGTCAAGAGGGTTGGGGGGGTCGATGAGGTCAATGGGGTCAATGGGGGGCAATAGGGTCGGGGGGGGCAGTGGGGTCAATGGGGGGCAATAGGATCAATGGGAAGGTCAATGGGGTCAATGGGGGTCAATGGGGTCAATAGGGTTGATGGGTCAAGAGGGTTGGGGGGGTCGATGAGGTCAATGGGGTCAATGGGGTCAATGGGGTTGATGGGTCAAGAGGGTTGGGGGGTCGATGAGGTCAATGGGGTCAATGGGGGTCAATAGGGTCGGGGGGGCAGTGGGGTCAATGGGGGGCAATAGGATCAATGGGAAGGTCAATGGGGTCAATGGGCGGTCAATGGGGTCAATAGGGTTGATTGGTCAAGAGAGTTGGGGGGGTCGATGAGGTCAATGGGGTCAATGGGGGGCAATAGGATCAATGGGAAGGTCAATGGGGTCAATGGGCGGTCAATGGTGTGAATAGGGTTGATGGGTCAAGAGATTTGGGGGGGTCGATGAGGTCAATGGGGTCAATGGGGGGCAATAGGATCAATGGGAAGGTCAATGGGGTCAATGGGGGTCAATGGGGTCAATGGGGTTGATGGGTCAAGAGGGTTGGGGGGGGTCGATGAGGTCAATGGGGTCAATGGGGTCAATGGGGTTGATGGGTCAAGAGGGTTGGGGGGGTCGATGAGGTCAATGGGGTCAATGGGGGGCAATAGGATCAATGGGAAGGTCAATGGGGTCAATGGGCGGTCAATGGGGTCAATAGGGTTGATGGGTCAAGAGAGTTGGGGGGGTCGATGAGGTCAATGGGGTCAATGGGGGGCAATAGGATCAATGGGAAGGTCAATGGGGTCAATGGGGTCAATGGGGTTGATGGGTCAAGAGGGTTGGGGGGGTCGATGAGGTCAATGGGGTCAATGGGGGGCAATAGGATCAATGGGAAGGTCAATGGGGTCAATGGGCGGTCAATGTGGTCAATAGGGTTGATGGGTCAAGAGGGTTGGGGGGGTCGATGAGGTCAATGGGGTCAATGGGGTCAATGGGGTTGATGGGTCAAGAGGGTTGGGGGGGTCGATGAGGTCAATGGGGTCAATGGGGGTCAATAGGGTCGGGGGGGCAGTGGGGTCGATGGGGGGCAATAGGATCAA
>NC_088631.1:1220482-1359805 GCF_036013475.1 Columba livia | reverse complement strand
TACCGTGTCACCCGCGGCGACCGGAACAACCCGTGTGCGTCACCCCGCACGTGACCCGTCATTGTCCCCCCCCTCCTCCCCCGTCCCCACAGGTGACAATAAACGGTGTCACCCCCCCCAGCACATGCGTCCTGTCATTGTCCCACCCCATGGGGGACAGTCCCCACTCCCCAAGCTGGGCGGGTGTCACCACCCCCCCCAAGGTGTTGTCCCCAAGCGCAGTGACAAACAAGCCGGCGCAGAATCAACCCCACGGGTTTTATTGTGTGGTGGGTGTCGCTGTGTCACCGTGTCACCGGTGTCACCGTGTCACCGGTTGTCACCGTGTCACCCGTGTCCCGATGTCACTCGCTTGTCACCTCCTGCTGCCGGAAGCCGCTTCTGGCGCTGGAGCAGCCGCCGCTCGCGCTCAAACTCCTTCATGCGCATCACGTAGCTGGGGACGTGGGGGACAGGGGACGTCCCCAAGTGTCCCCAAGTGTCCCCAGGGCCAGCGTTTGCACTGGGACACCCTGGGGGGGTGGGGACACGGAGCCCCCCGGGGGACGCCACGATGTCCCCAAGGGCCGTCCCCCCACGTCCCCGCTTGTCACCGGCCCCTGTGGCCCCGGCAACCTCGCGGTGGACACATCTTGGTGTCCCCTCGTGTCACTTGTGTCCCCCCCCGTCGCCGTGTCCCCTGTTGTCCCCCGTGTCGCTCTGAGCCTCCCGTGTCCTCCTTGTCCCAATGTCCCCCGTGTCCCCCGTGTCCCCCTCATGCCCCCCATGTCCCCGTTGTCACTCCCATGTCCCTGTGGTCCCCTGTCCCCCCACGTCCCCTGTCCCTCTGACTCCCATGTCCCCCTGTCCCCCATGTCCCCATGTCCCTGTGTCCCTCCCATGTCTCCATGTCGCTGTGTCCTCCTGTCCCCCCATGTCCCCCTGTGTCCCTCTGTCCCCCATGTCCCCCCGTTCCCCCTGTGTCCCCCCCGTCCCCCATGTCCCCCCCCGTCCCCTGTATCCCCCATTGTCCCCCTGTCCCCCCCCATCCCCATGTCCCCCCCTGGTCCCATGTCCCCCTGTGTCCCCGTCCCCCATCCCCGTATCCCCCTGACCCCCCATGTCCCCTGTCCCTTTGACCCCCCTGACCCCCCATGGTCCCCTATGTCCCCCTGTGTTCCCCCTTGTCCCCATGTCCCATGTCCCCCTGTCCCCTGTGTCCCCCCATGTCCCCCTGTGTCCCCCGTCCCCCTCCGTCCCCTGTGTCACCCCGTCCCCTGTGTCCCCCCCCACCCCCGTCCCCCCCATCCCCCATGTCCCCCCCGTCCCCCCTTGTCCCCCGTGTCCCCCCATCCCCCGTGTCCCCCTTGTCCCCTGACCCCCATGTCCTCTTGTCCCCCTATCCCCCGTGTCCCCCCCATTCCCGTGTCCCCCATGTCCCATGTCCCCCTGTCCCCTGTGTCCCATCATGTCCCCCTGTGTCCCCCGTCCCCCTCCGTCGCCCTGTCCTCTGTGTCCCCCTGTTCCCTGTGTCCCCCTGTTCCCCCATCCCCTGTGTCCCCCCCACCACCCCGTCCCCCCCATCCCCCGTGTCCCCTCTGTCCCCCTTGTCCCCCCTGTCCCCCCATTCCCTGTGTCCCCCCATCCCCCGTGTCCCCTCCATCCCCCCTGTCCCCCCTGTCCCCCCCATTCCCCGTGTCCCCCCCATTGTCCCCCGTGTCCCCCCATCCCCCATCCCCCCCTGTCCCCCGTGTCCCCCCCATCCCCTGTGTCCCCCTGTCCCCCCCATCCCCCATGTCCCCTTGTCCCCCTATCCCCCCGTGTCCCCCCATCCCCTGTGTCCCCCTGTCCCCCCATTCCCCGTGTCCCCCCATTGTCCCCCTGTCCCCCCATCCCCCTTGTCCCCCCATGTCCCCCCCATTGCCCGTGTCCCCCCACTGTCCCCCGTGTCCCCCCATCCCCCATCCCCCCTGTCCCCCACATCCCCTGTGTTCCCCCTGTCCCCTCATCCCCCATGTCCCCTTGTCCCCCTATTCCCCATGTCCCCCCCATCCCCTGTGTCCCCCTGTCCCCCCCATTCCCCGTGTCCCCTTGTCCCCCTATCCCCCATGTCCCCCCATCCCCTGTGTCCCCCTGTCCCCCCATTCCCCGTGTCCCCCCATTGTCCCCCGTGTCCCCCCATCCCCCCTGTCCCCCATGTCCCCCCATCCCCTGTGTCCCCCCTGTCCCCTCATCCCCCTTGTCCCCCTATCCCCCGTGTCCCCCTGTCCCCCATCCATCCCCTTGTCCCCTTGTCCCCCTATCCCCCGTGTCCCCCCATGTCCCCGTGTCCCCCCATGTCCCCCACATCCCCTGTGTCCCCCCGTCCCCTCATCCCCCATGTCCCCCCCATTCCCCGTGTCTCCCCATTGTCCCCCGTGTCCCCGTGTCCCCCCATTGTCCCCCATGTCCCCCCCATCCCCCCTGTCCCCCCACATCCCCTGTGTCCCCCTGTCCCCCCATCCCCCCTTGTCCCCCTATCCCCCGTGTCCCCCATGTCCCCCCCATTCCCCGTGTCCCCCCATTGTCCTCCCTGTCCCCCCCCATCCCCTTGTCCCCATGTCCCCCATCCCCTTGTCCCCCATGTCCCCCCCATTCCCCATGTCCCCCCATTGTCCCCCGTGTCCCCCCATCCCCCCTGTCCCCCCTGTCCCCCACATCCCCTGTGTCCCCCCTGTCCCCTCATCCCCCGTTGTCCCCCTATCCCCCGTGTCCCCCATGTCCCCGTGTCCCCCATGTCCCCCGTGTCCCCGTGTCCCCCATGTCCCCCCTATCCCCCGTGTCCCCCGTGTCCCCCCCATGTCCCCGTGTCCCCCATGTCCCCCCATGTCCCCGTGTCCCCCATGTCCCCCGTGTCCCCCATGTCCCCCTATCCCCCGTGTCCCCCCGTGTCCCACGTGTCCCCGTGTCCCCCCCATGTCCCCGTGTCCCCCATGTCCCCCCGTGTCCCCGTGTCCCCCATGTCCCCCTATCCCCCGTGTCCCCCCTGTGTCCCCCGTGTCCCCCATGTCCCCTTCTCCCCCTATCCCCCGTGTCCCCCCCCGTGTCCCCCATGTCCCCGTGTCCCCCCGTGTCCCCCATGTCCCCTTCTCCCCCTATCCCCCGTGTCCCCCCCGTGTCCCCCATGTCCCCGTGTCCCCCCGTGTCCCCCATGTCCCCCATGTCCCCGTGTCCCCGATGTCCCCGTGTCCCCCGTACTCGCGGTGCTGGCAGCTGTCCCAGCGGTGGGCGCAGGTGGTGACAGGCCCAGGGCACGGGGAAGGCGTCGCGGTGGCAGCGCAGCAGGCGCAGCAGGTGCTGCCCGCAGTAGTCGCGCTGCTCCAGGGGCACTCGCGCCGCGGCCAGCTGCTGCGCCGAGCAGCCCGGGGCTGGGACACACGTGTCACCAACCGCGGGACATGGGGACGTGGGGACATGGGGGGACATGGGGACATGGGAACAGTGGGGGACACGGGGGGAGATGGGGGACATGGGGGACATGGGGGGACATGGGGACAGTGGCACCCGCGCCGCGGCCAGCTGCTGCGCCGAGCAGCCCGGGGCTGGGGACACACGTGTCACCAACCGCGGGACGTGGGGACGTGGGGACAGTGGGGGGACATGGGGGGGACATGGGGGGAGATGGGGACACAGGGGGAGATGGGGGACATGGGGGGACATGGAGACAGTGGGGGACACAGGGGGAGATGGGGACATTGGGGACATGGGGGGGACATGGGGACATGGGGAGAGATGGGGCACAGGGGGAGATGGGGACATGGGGGGACATGGGGACATGGGGGGACATGGGGACATGGGGGGACATCAGGGGACATGGGAACAGTGGGGGATACGGGGGGAGATGGGGACATTGGGGACATGGGGATATGGGGGGACATGGGGACATGGGGGACATGGGGACAGTGGGGGACATGGGGACATAGGGGGAGATGGGGAGATGGGGACATGGGGACATGGGGACAGTGGCACCCCGCGCCGCGGCCAGCTGCTGCGCCGAGCAGCCCGGGGCTGGGACACACGTGTCACCAAACCGCGGGACGTGGGGACGTGGGGGGGACATGGGGGACACAGGGGGAGATGGGGACATGGAGGGACAGGGGGATATGGGGGGGACATGGGGGGACATGGGGACATGGGGGATATGGGGACATGGGGACATGGGGGGAGATGGGGACAGTGGGGGATATGGGCACATGGGGGGACATGGGGGGAGATGGGGACACAGGGGGAGATGGGGACATGGGGGGAGATGGGGACATGGGGACATGGGGGGGACACGGGGACATTGGGGGGACATGGGGACATGGGGACATGGGGGACATGGGGGGACATGGGGACATGGGGACATGGGGGGGACATGGGGGGGACATGGGGGGGACATGGGGACATGGGGACATGGGGGGACACGGGGACATTGGGGGGACATGGGGACATGGGGACACGGGGGGACATGGGGGGATATGGGGACATGGGGGGACATGGGGACAGTGGGAGACACGGGGGGAGCTGGGGACATGGGGGGAGATGGGGACACAGGGGGAGATGGGGACATGGGGGGGACATGGGGACATGGGGGACATGGGGACGTTGGGGATATGGGGCGACATTGGGTATATGGAGACATGGGGGACACATGGAGACATTGGGGGACATGGGAGATATTGGGGATATGGGAGGCATGGGGGGACACTGGGGACATTGGGACATGGGGGGACATGGGGACATGGGGGATATGGGGACATGGGGACATGGGGGGAGATGGGGACACAGCGGGAGATGGGGACATGGGGGGACATGGAGACAGTGGGGGACATGGGGGGAGATGGGGCACAGGGGGACATGGGGACAGTGGCACCCGCGCCGCGGCCAGCTGACTGCGCCGAGCAGCCCGGGGCTGGGACACACGTGTCAACCAACACCGCGGGACATGGGGACATGGGGGGGAGATGGGGGGAGATGGGGACGTGGGGGGACATGGGGACGTGGGGGGACATGGGGGGAGATGGGGACAAGGGGGATATGGGGACAGTGTGGGGGATATGGGCACATGGGGGGACATGGGGGGGACATGGGGACACAAGGGGAGATGGGGACATGGGGGGGACACGGGGACATTGGGGGGACATGGGGACATGGGGACATGGGGGGGACATGGGGGGGACATGGGAGATGGGGACATGGGGACATTGGGGGACATGGGGGGGACATGGGGGGGACATGGGGGGATATGGGGACATTGGGGGACATGGGGACATGGGGGACATGGGGACATGGGGACATGGGGGGACATGGAGGGACATGGGGGGACATGGGGACATGGGGGGGACATGGGGGGACATGGGGGGACATGGGGAGATGGGACATGGGGACATGGGGACATGGGGGGACATGTGGGGGGACAATGGGGGGACATGGGGACATGGGGGGACATGGGGGGGACATGGGAGATGGGGGACATGGGGACATGGGGACATGGGGGGACATGGGGACATGGGGACATGGGGACAGTGGCACCCGCGCCGCGGCCTAGCTGCTGCGCCGAGCAGCCCGGGGCTGGGACACACGTGTCACCAACCGCTGGGACATTGGGGGGGACATGGGGGGGACATGGGGGGACATGGGGGGACATGGGGGGACATTGGGGGAGATGGGGGAAATGGGGACACTGGGGGGGACACAAGAAGGGGAGGACACAGGGAACATCAGGGGGGACATGGGGACATTGGGGGACATTGCGGGGGACACAAGAAGGGGAGGGACAATGGGGACATTGGGGGGGACATGGGGACATGTGGGGCATCACGGGGACAATGGGGGGGACATTGAGGGGATGGGGGGACATCGGGGGGACACAGGGAGGGGGGACATGGGGACAGGGGGGACACGGGGACGGGGGGGGACACAGGGAGGGGAGGACATGGGGACGGGGGGGGGACCATGGGGACATCAGGGGGGGACATGGGAGGGTTTGGGGACACAGGGCTGGCCACTACAAGCACATGGGGACACGAGTGGCCCATTGGGGACACAGCAGGCGGGGGGGGGGGGACACGTGTGACACGTGGGGACAACACGGGGGGGGAGGGGCCATGGGGGACATGGTGTGGACGAGGGGGCGGGGGACACATGGGAGTGGGGGGGGATGTGGGGGGACACAAGAGGGGACGTGGTGACATTGGGGGACACAAGAGGGGACGTGGGGGGGCACAGGGGTGGGTGACAGGGGAGGGGACATGGGGGGGGCTGAGGGGGTCACCCAGGGGTCACCCAGAGGTCCACGGGGTCACCCCAAGGACGCCCAGCGTTGGGTCACCCCCTCCCCATGTCCCCCTTGTCCCACCCCATCCCCCATGTCACCCCAATGTCCCCCATGTCCCCTGTGTCCCCCCATCCCCCATGTCACCCCCGTGTCCCCCATGTTCCCCTGTGTCCCCCCATCCCCCATGTCACCCCCGTGTCCCCATTCCCCCGTGTCCCCCACGTCCCCCGTGTCCCCCTTGTCCCCCCCCATCCCCCATGTTACCCCCATGTCCCCCATGTTCCCTGTGTCCCCCCATCCCCCATGTCACCCCCATGTCCCCCATGTCCCCCCCCATCCCCCATGTCCCCCATGTCCCCTGTGTCCCCCCATCCCCCATGTCACCCCCATGTCCCCCATGTCCCCCCCATCCCCCATGTCCCCCATGTCCCCTGTGTCCCCCCATCCCCATGTCACCCCCGTGTCCCCATGTCCCCCCCATCCCCCTTGTCCCCATGTCACCCCCGTGTCCCACATGTCCCCTGTGTCCCCCCATCCCCTATGTCACCCCCATGTCCCCTGTGTCCCCCCATCCCCCATGTCACCCCCGTGTCCCCCATGTCCCCCGTGTCCCCCATGTCCCCCCATCCCCCATGTCACCCCGTGTCCCCATGTCCCGTGTCCCCATGTCCCCCCCATCCCCCCCATCCCCCTTGTCCCCCATGTCCCCTGTGTCCCCCATCCCCCATGTCACCCCCGTGTCCCCCATGTCCCCTGTGTCCCCCCATCCCCCATGTCACCCCCGTGTCCCCCATGTCCCCTGTGTCCCCCATCCCCCATGTCACCCCCGTGTCCCCCATGTTCCCTGTGTCCCCCCATCCCCCATGTCACCCCAATGTCCCCCTTGTCCCCCCATCCCCCGTGTCCCCCCATGTCCCCTGTGTCCCCTCCATCCCCCATGTCCTCCCCCGTGTCCCCCATGTCCCCTGTGTCCCCCCATCCCCCATGTCACCCCCATGTCCCCCTTGTCCCCCCATCCCCCGTGTCCCCCATGTCCCCTGTGTCCCCCCCATCCCCATGTCACCCCCATGTCCCCCTTGTCCCCCCATCCCCCCATGTCCCCCATGTCCCCTGTGTCCCCCCATCCCCCATGTCACCCCCGTGTCCCCATGTCCCCCATGTCACCCCGTGTCCCCCATGTCCCCCCATCCCCCTTGTCCCCCGTGTCTTCTGTGTCCCCCTGCCCCGCCTTGTCCCCCGTGCCCCCCCATGTCACCCTCTGTCTTCTATGTCCCCCCCATCCTCCGTGTCCCCCACATCCCTCTTGTCCCCCCATCCCCATGTCACTCCCCCGTGTCCCCCATGTCACCCATGTCCCCCCATGTCCTCTATGTCCCCCCATCCCTCTTGTCCCCCCGTGTCCCCTGTCCCCCCCATGTCCCCCCCATGTCACCCCTGTGTCCCCCATGTCCCACTCGTCCCCCCGTGTCCCCTACGTCCCCCCCATCCCTCTTGTCCCCTGTGTCCCCTGTCCCCCCATGTCCCCCCATCCCCCGTGTCTCTGGTATTCCCCGTGTCCGCCCTGTCCCCCATGTCCCCAGTGTCCCCATGTCTCTCATGTCCCCCCCATCCCCCCCGTGTCCCCTATGTCCCCCTGTGTCTCTCATGTCCCCCGTGTCCCCCCATCCCCCATGTGCCCCTTGCACCCCCATGTCCCCCGTGTCTCGCATGCCCCCCCCATCCCCCATGACCCCATGTCCCCCCATGTCCCCCCATGTCCCCCATGTCCCCCGTGTCTCTCACGTCCCCCCATCCCCCCATGTCCCCCCATCCCCCATGTCCCCATGTCCCCCGTGTCTCTCATGGCCCCCCATCCCCCACGTCCCCCTTGCACCCCCTCGTCCCCCCGTGTCCCCATGTCCCCCCATGTCCCCATGTCCCCCCGTGTCCCCATGTCCCCCGTGTCTCGCATGTCCCCCCATCCCCCATGTCCCCCGTGTCCCCTATGTCCCCCCCCATCCCCCATGTCCCCTACGTCTCTCATGTCCCCCCCATGTCCCCCCCATGTCCCCATGTACCCCCATGTCCCCCGTGTCTCTCATGCCCCCCCCATCCCCCCCCATGTCCCCCATGTCCCCCGTGTCTCTCATGTCCCCCCATCCCCCACGTCCCCCTTGCACCCCCTCGTCCCCCCATGTCCCCCATGTCCCCCATGTCCCCATGTCCCCCCCACGTCCCCATGTCCCCCATGTCCCCATGTCCCCCCCACGTCCCCATGTCCCCCATGTCTCTCACGTCCACCCATCCCTCATGACCCCTGTGTCCCCCATGTCCCCCGTGTCTCTCAAGTCCCCCCCATGTCCCCCGTGTCCCCCCATCCCCCCATGACCCCCATGTCCCCCGTGTCTCTCACGTCCCCCCATTCCCCATGTCCCCCGTGTCCCCCCCATCCCCCATGTCCCCATGTACCCCCATGTCCCCCCATCCCCCATGTCCCCCATGTCCCCATGTCCCCCCCATGCCCCCCGTGTCTCTCATGTCCCCCCCATGTCCCCCCATGTCCCCATGTCCCCCCATGCCCCCCGTGTCTCTCATGTCCCCCCATGTCCCCCCATGTCCCCATGTCCCCCATGCCCCCCGTGTCTCTCATGTCCCCCCATGTCCCCCATCCCCATGTCCCCCGTGTCCCCCATGTCCCCTCGTGTCTCTCACGTCCCCCCATCCCTCATGACCCCTGTGTCCCCATGTCCCCCCATCCCCCATGTCCCCCGTGTCTCTCATGTCCCCCCCATGTCCCCCGTGTCCCCCCCATCCCCCATGACCCCCATGTCCTGTGTGTCTCTCACGTCCCCCCCATCCCCCATGTCTCCCGTGTCCCCATGTCCCCCCCATCCCCCATGTCCCCCGTGTCTCTCATGTCCCCCCCATCCCCCATGTCCCCCATGTCCCCCATGTCCCCATGTCCCCCCATGCCCCCCGTGTCTCTCATGTCCCCCCATGTCCCCCCCATCCCCCACGTCCCCCATGTCCCTCGTGTCTCTCACGTCCCCCCATCCCTCATGACCCCTGTGTCCCCATGTCCCCCCATCCCCCATGTCCCCCGTGTCTCTCATGTCCACCCCATGTCCCCCGTGTCCCCCCATCCCCCATGACCCCCCATGTCCCCCCATGTCCCCCCATCCCCCATGTCCCCTGTGTCCCCATGTCCCCCCCATCCCCCATGTCCCCCCATGTCCCCATGTCCCCCGTGTCTCTCATGTCCCCCCATGTCCCCCCCATCCCCCATGTCCCCCACATCCCCCATGTCCCCCATGTCCCCCATGTCCCCCGTGTCTCTCATGTCCCCCCCATGTCCCCCCACATCCCCCATGTCCCCCCATGTCCCCCCACGTCCCCCCGTGTCTCTCATGCCCCCCCCCATCCCCCATGTCCCCCGCGTCTCTCATGTCCCCCCATGTCCCCCCATCCCCCATGTCCCCCGTGTCCCCATGTCCCCTGTGTCTCTCATGTCCCCCCCATGTCCCCCCATCCCCCACGTCCCCCTTGCACCCCGTCGTCCCCCCGTGTCCCCATGTCCCCCCCATCCCCCATGTCCCCCCGTGTCCCCCGTGTCTCTCATGTCCCCCCATGTCCCCCCATCCCCCACGTCCCCCTCGCACCCCCTCGTCCCCCCGTGTCCCCCCCGTGTCCCGTGTCCGCACTGACCGCGCGGGGCCCGGCCCGGCAGCCCCAGCTCCGGGGTGGAACGTCGGCATGTTCAACGGGTCCGGCTCGACCTCCCCG
Organism: Columba livia; assembly: GCF_036013475.1. Classification (NCBI taxonomy): domain Eukaryota; kingdom Metazoa; phylum Chordata; class Aves; order Columbiformes; family Columbidae; genus Columba; species Columba livia. Next base: position 1,349,766 of record NC_088631.1, on the reverse strand, counting down.
TCCCCGAGGTAGCGCCGCGCCAGGTGCGCGCCCATGGCCGCCCGGAAGCACCGGCGGGGGACCGGAAACACCGGCGGACACCGGGAACACCGGCGGGGACACGGGAAACCCCGGCGGGACACGGGAAACCACGGCGGGACACGGGAAACACCGGCGGGGACACCGGGAGCGCAAAGCGCGACGGACCCGTGGGAACCGGAAGTTCCCCCTCCCGGGCTGGAGCATAGAGGAGGCGGCTAGAGCGGCGCTTGAGCGTCTGGCGCCACTTTGTGGTGGGGAGGGACTTGGGGAGGGGGGGGAGGTGTGGGGGGGGGTTTGGGGGCGCTGTTTGGGGACATTTGGGGACGCGGGGGGTGTTGGGGAGATTTGGGGACATCGGGGAGCACGTCGAGGATCTTTGGGGACATTTGGGGACAGTCTGAGGCGTCAGGGACCCTTGGGGACTTTTGGGGACCATCAGGGACACTGGGGGTGTCAGGGACCTTTGGGGACATTTGGGGACACTGGGGACCATTGGGGGTCAGGGACCTTTGGGGACATTTTGGGGACATTTTGGGGACATTTGGGGACACAGAGGGCGGGGAGCCAGGGACCTTTGGGAACCATCAGGGACACTGGGGGTGTCAGGGACCTTTGGGGACCCTTGGGGACATTTGGGGACACTGGGGACCATTGGGGGGTCAGGGACCTTGGGGACCTTTGGGGACACTGGGGACCATTGGGGGTCAGGGACCCTTGGGGACATTTGGGGACACTGGGGACCATTGGGGGGTGTCAGGGACCCTTGGGGACATTTGGGGACACTGGGGACCATTGGGGGTATCAGGGACCTTTGGGGACCCTTGGGGACATTTGGGGACACTGGGGACCATTGGGGGTCAGGGACCTTTGGGGACATTTGGGGACATTTGGGGACACTGGGGGACCATTGGGGGTCAGGGACCTTTGGGGACATTTGGGGACATTTGGGGACACTGGGGACCATTGGGGGTCAGGGACCTTTGGGACCCTTGGGGACATTTGGGGACACTGGGGACCCTTGGGGACATTTGGGGACACTGGGGACCATTGGGGGTCAGGGACCTTTGGGGACATTTGGGGACATTTGGGGACACTGGGGACCATTGGGGGTCAGGGACCTTTGGGACCCTTGGGGACATTTGGGGACACTGGGGACCCTTGGGGACATTTGGGGACACTGGGGACCATTGGGGGTGTCAGGGACCCTTGGGGACATTTGGGGACACCAGGGACCATTGGGGTCAGGGGACCTTTGGGGACATTTGGGGACACTGGGGACCATTGGGGGTCAGGGACCTTTGGGACCCTTGGGGACATTTGGGGGACACTGGGGACCATTGGGGGTCAGGGACCTTTGGGGACATTTGGGGACATTTGGGGACACTGGGGACCATTGGGGGTCAGGACCTTTGGGACCCTTGGGGACATTTGGGGACACTGGGACCCTTGGGGACATTTGGGGACACTGGGGACCATTGGGGGTGTCAGGGACCCTTGGGGACATTTGGGGACACCAGGGACCATTGGGGTCAGAGGACCTTTGGGGACATTTGGGGACACTGGGGACCATTGGGGGTCAGGGACCTTTGGGACCCTTGGGGACATTTGGGGACACTGGGGACCATTGGGGGTCAGGGACCTTTGGGGACACTGGGGACCATTGGGGGTGTCAGGGACCCTTGGGGACATTTTGGGGAGACTGTTGAGCACCAGTGGGACCTTTGGGGACATTTGGGGACAATCGGGGACCTCCAGAGCCACCACCGGGGTGGGGACAGGGACATGTGGGGGACATGGGGGGTCCTGGGGGGTCCCCAACACTGGGGACAGGGACATGGGACCCAGAGTGTCCCCACGGCCCCTGTGTCCCCTCCCATCCCCCACGTCCACCTGGTCCCCTTGTCCCCACGTCCGTCCCTGTCCTCATGTCCTTCCACATCCCCCGTGTCCCCACGTCACATCGTGTCCCCCACGGGCCCCACACGTCCCCCCTTGTCCCCATATTTCCCAGTGTCCCCATGTCACTTTGAGCCCTGAGGGCCACCAAAGGGACAATGGGTGGTGTGCTGGGACATGAAGGGACCCCAATGTCACCAAGGGCCACCAGGAGGGACAAGGGATGGGGTGAGGGACCCAAATCACCTCCAACGTCCCCATGGGACACCAAGGGCCACCAAAGGGACAATGGGTGGTGTCCTGGGACATGAAGGGACCCCAATGTCACCAAGGGCCACCAGGAGGGACATGCGATGGGGTGAGGGACCCAACCCAGCCCCGGGATGTCCCCAAAGCTTCAAAGAGTCACCAGGAGGGACAAGAGATGGTTTATGGTGACACCAACTGAGTCCCCAAAGTCAACCAAGAGCCATCAGAATGGACACGAGATGGTGACACCAACCAAGTGTCCCCAAGGGACATCGAGGGTCATTGGGATGACAAGAGATGGGGTGAGGGACCCAAATCATCTCCAACATCCCCATGGGACACCAAGGGCCACCAAAGGGACAATGGGTGGTGTCCTGGGACATGAAGGGACCCCAATGTCACCAAGGGCCACCAGGAGGGATATGGGATGGGGTGAGGGACCCAAACCAGCCCCGGGATATCCCCAAAGCTTCAAACAGGAGCCAAGAGTCACCAAGAGGGTCAAGAGATGGTTTATGGTGACACCAACCAGCTCCAGTGTCCCCAAGTCAACCAAGGGCCATCAGAATGGACACGAGATGGTGACACCAACCAAGTGTCCCCAAGGGACATCGAGGGTCATTGGGATGACAAGGGATGGGGTGAGGGACCCAAATCACCTCCAACGTCCCCATGGGACACCAAGGGCCACCAAAGGGACAATGGGTGGTGTGCTGGGACATGAAGGGACCCCAATGTCACCAAGGGCCACCAGGAGGGATATGGGATGGGGTGAGGGACCCAAACCAGCCCCGGGATATCCCCAAAGCTTCAAACAGGAGCCAAGAGTCACCAAGAGGGTCAAGAGATGGTTTATGGTGACACCAACCAGCTCCAGTGTCCCCAAGTCAACCAAGGGCCATCAGAATGGACACGAGATGGTGACACCAACCAAGTGTCCCCAAGGGACATCGAGGGTCATTGGGATGACAAGGGATGGGGTGAGGGACCCAAATCACCTCCAACGTCCCCATGGGACACCAAGGGCCACCAAAGGGACAATGGGTGGTGTGCTGGGACATGAAGGGACCCCAGTGTCACCAAGGGCCACCAAGAGGGATATGGGATGGGGTGAGGGACCCAACCCAGCCCCGGGATGTCCCCAAAGCTTCAAACAGGAGCCAAGAGTCACCAAGAGGGACAAGAGATGGTTTATGGTGACACCAACTGAGTCCCCAAAGTCAACCAAGAGCCATCAGAATGGACAAGAGATGGTGACACCAACCAAGTGTCCCCAAGGGACATCGAGGGTCATTGGGATGACAAGGGATGGGGTGAGGGACCCAAATCATCTCCAACGTCCCCATGGGACACCAAGGGCCACCAAAGGGACAATGGGTGGTGTGCTGGGACACGAAGGGACCCCAGTGTCACCAAGGGCCATTGGGATGACAAGGGATGGGGTGAGGGACCCAAACCACCTCCAACGTCCCCATGGGACACCAAGGGCCACCAAAGGGACAATGGGTGGTGTCCTGGGACATGAAGACACCCCAATGTCACCAAGGGCCACCAGGAGGGATATGGGATGGGGTGAGGGACCCAACCCAGCCCCAGGATGTCCCCAAAGCTTCAAACAGGAGCCAAGAGTCACCAGGAGGGACAAGAGATGGTTTATGGTGACACCAACTGAGCCCCCAAAGTCAACCAAGAGCCATCAGAATGGACAAGAGATGGTGACACCAACCAAGTGTCCCCAAGGGACATCGAGGGTCATTGGGATGACAAGGGATGGGGTGAGGGACCCAAATCATCTCCAACGTCCCCATGGGACACCAAGGGCCACCAAAGGGACAATGGGTGGTGTGCTGGGACATGAAGGGACCCCAGTGTCACCAAGGGCCATTGGGATGACAAGGGATGGGGTGACGGACCCAACCCAGCCCCAGGATGTCCCCAAAGCTTCAAACAGGAGCCAAGAGTCACCAGGAGGGACAAGAGATGGTTTATGGTGACACCAAGCAGCTCCAGTGTCCCCAAGTCAACCAAGGGCCATCAGAATGGACATGAGATGGTGACACCAACCAAGTGTCCCCAAGGGACATCGAGGGTCATTGGGATGACAAGGGATGGGGTGAGGGACCCAAATCATCTCCAACGTCCCCATGGGACACCAAGGGCCACCAAAGGGACAATGGGTGGTGTGCTGGGACATGAAGACACCCCAATGTCACCAAGGGCCACCAGAAGGGATATGGGATGGGGTGAGGGACCCAAACCAGCCCCAGGATGTCCCCAAAGCTCCAAACAGGAGCCAAGAGTCACCAGGAGGGACAAGAGATGGTTTATGGTGACACCAACTGAGTCCCCAAAGTCAACCAAGAGCCATCAGAATGGACAAGAGATGGTGACACCAACCAAATGTCCCCAAGAGACATCGAGGGTCATTGGGATGACAAGGGATGGGATGAGGGACCCAAATCACCTCCAACGTCCCCATGGGACACCAAGGGCCACCAAAGGGACAATGGGTGGTGTCCTGGGACATGAAGGGACCCCAGTGTCACCAATGGCCATTGGGATGACAAGGGATGGGGTGACGGACCCAACCCAGCCCCAGGATGTCCCCAAAGCTTCAAACAGGAGCCAAGAGTCACCAAGAGGGTCAAGAGATGGTTTATGGTGACACCAACCAGCTCCAGTGTCCCCAAAGTCAACCAAGGGCCATCAGAATGGACACGAGATGGTGACACCAACCAAGTGTCCCCAAGGGACATCGAGGGTCATTGGGATGACAAGGGATGGGGTGAGGGACCCAAATCATCTCCAACGTCCCCATGGGACACCAAGGGCCACCAAAGGGACAATGGGTGGTGTGCTGGGACATGAAGGGACCCCAGTGTCACCAATGGCCATTGGGATGACAAGGGATGGGGTGAGGGACCCAAATCATCTCCAACGTCCCCATGGGACACCAAGGGCCACCAAAGGGACAATGGGTGGTGTCCTGGACATGAAGGGACCCCAATGTCACCAAGGGCCACCAGGAGGGATATGGGATGGGGTGAGGGACCCAACCCAGCCCCAGGATGTCCCCAAAGCTTCAAACAGGAGCCAAGAGTCACCAGGAGGGACAAGAGATGGTTTATGGTGACACCAACTGAGCCCCCAAAGTCAACCAAGAGCCATCAGAATGGACAAGAGATGGTGACACCAACCAAGTGTCCCCAAGGGACATCGAGGGTCATTGGGATGACAAGGGATGGGGTGAGGGACCCAAATCATCTCCAACATCCCCATGGGACACCAAGGGCCACCAAAGGGACAATGGGTGGTGTGCTGGGACACGAAGGGACCCCAGTGTCACCAAGGGCCATTGGGATGACAAGGGATGGGGTGAGGGACCCAAACCACCTCCAACGTCCCTATGGGACACCAAGGGCCACCAAAGGGACAATGGGTGGTGTCCTGGGACATGAAGGGACCCCAGTGTCACCAAGGGCCATTGGGATGACAAGGGATGGGGTGAGGGACCCAAACCAGGCCCAGGATGTCCCCAAAGCTTCAAACAGGAGCCAAGAGTCACCAGGAGGGACAAGAGATGGTTTATGGTGACACCAAATGAGTCCCCAAAGTCAACCAAGGGCCATCAGAATGGACAAGAGATGGTGACACCAACCAAGTGTCCCCAAGGGACATCGAGGGTCATTGGGATGACAAGGGATGGGGTGAGGGACCCAAATCACCTCCAACGTCCCTATGGGACACCAAGGGCCACCAAAGGGACAATGGGTGGTGTCCTGGGACATGAAGGGACCCCAGTGTCACCAATGGCCATTGGGATGACAAGGGATGGGGTGAGGGACCCAAATCATCTCCAACGTCCCTATGGGACACCAAGGGCCACCAAAGGGACAATGGGTGGTGTGCTGGGACATGAAGGGACCCCAGTGTCACCAAGGGCCATTGGGATGACAAGGGATGGGGTGAGGGACCCAAATCATCTCCAACGTCCCTATGGGACACCAAGGGCCACCAAAGGGACAATGGGTGGTGTGCTGGGACATGAAGGGACCCCAGTGTCACCAAGGGCCATTGGGATGACAAGGGATGGGGTGAGGGACCCAAATCACCTCCAACGTCCCCACAGGACACCAAGGGCCACCAAAGGGACAATGGGTGGTGTCCTGGGACATGAAGGGACCCCAGTGTCACCAAGGGCCATTGGGATGACAAGGGATGGGGTGAGGGACCCAACCCAGCCCCGGGATGTCCCCAAAGCTCCAAACAGGAGCCAAGAGTCACCAGGAGGGACAAGAGATGGTTTATGGTGACACCAACCAGCTCCAGTGTCCCCAAAGTCAACCAAGAGCCATCAGAATGGACAAGAGATGGTGACACCAACCAAGTGTCCCCAAGAGACATCGAGGGTCATTGGGATGACAAGGGATGGGGTGAGGGACCCAAATCACCTCCAACATCCCCATGGGACACCAAGGGCCACCAAAGGGACAATGGGTGGTGTCCTGGGACATGAAGGGACCCCAGTGTCACCAATGGCCATTGGGATGACAAGGGATGGGGTGAGGGACCCAACCCAGCCCCAGGATGTCCCCAAAGCTTCAAACAGGAGCCGAGAGTCACCAAGAGGGTCAAGAGATGGTTTATGGTGACACCAACCAGCTCCAGTGTCCCCAAGTCAACCAAGAGCCATCAGAATGGACAAGAGATGGGGTGAGGGACCCAAACCATCTCCAACATCCCCATGGGACACCAAGGGCCACCAAAGGGACAATGGGTGGTGTGCTGGGACATGAAGAGACCCCAGTGTCACCAATGGCCATTGGGATGACAACGGATGGGTTGAGGAACCCAAAATACCTCCAACACCCCATGGAAGACCAAGGTGGCCAAGCACCCCCACCGAGTCACCCACCCCAGCTCCGCCGTCCCCAAAGCGTCCCCCTCAGCGTCCCTCCAGGCTCTTGTCCCTGGCGATGACGGCCTCCTCGAACTTGATCATGAGCGTGGTGCCCTTGTGCCAATGCGCCGTGACCTTGGCCGGGAAGCCGCTGGCCGTCAGCACGGCCTCCACCAGCCCTGCCGTGAAGGCGGCGCAGTTGAGGGTGCTGTTCTCCTTGGGCACCGAGATGAAGGTGTTGACCAAGGGCTCCTTCTCGATCACGTAGTACGTCTTGTCGTCGTCGTTGGCTTGCTCCAGCTTGTCGGCCTCCTTGCCGAAGAGCGCGCGCCACACGGGGCCCTGAGGACGGGAGGACGGGGATGGGTTTGGGTGGAGAGGACCCGCGAGGTCACGTCCAACCATAACCCACCCGTGGCACTAAATCCTGAGAGGATTCTGGCGCCATTTTGAGCCCTGAGGGGATTCTGGCGCCATTTTGGGCCCTGAGGGGATTTTTGGCGCCATTTTGGGCCCTAAGGGGATTCTGGTATCATCATTTTGAGCCCTGAGGTGATTTTTGGCGCCATTTTGGGCCCTGAGGCGATTCTGGTATCACCATTTTGAGCCCTGAGGGGATTTTTGGCGCCATTTTGGGCCCTGAGGGGATTTTTGGCGCCATTTTGAGCCCTGAGGGGATTCTGGTATCACCATTTTGAGCCCAGAGGTGATTTTTCGTGCCATTTTGAGCCCTGAGGGGATTCTGGCGCCATTTTGGGCCCTGAGGGGATTTTTGGCGCCATTTTGAGCCCTGAGGTGATTCTGGCGCCATTTTGGGCCCTGAGGGGATTCTGGCACCATTTTGGGCCCTGAGGGGATTTTTGGTGCCATTTTGGGCCCTGAGGGGATTCTGGTATCACCATTTTGAGCCCTGAGATGATTTTTGGCAGCATTTTGAGCCCTGAGGGGATTTTTGGTGCCATTTTGAGCCCTGAGGCAATTCTGGCGCCGTTTTGAGCCCTGAGGTGATTCTGGCGCCATTTTGGGCCCTGAGGGGATTCTGGCGCCATTTTGGGCCCTGAGGGGATTTTTGGCGCCACTTTGAGCCCTGAGGCGATTCTGGTATCATCATTTTGAGCCCTGAGGTGATTTTTTGCGCCATTTTGAGCCCTGAGGGGATTCCGCTGCCATTTTGAGCCCTGAGGGGATTTTGGCGCCATTTTGGGCCCTGAGGGGATTCTGGCGCCATTCTGAGCCCTGAGGTGATTTTTGGCGCCATTTTGGGCCCTGAGGCGATTCTGGTATCACCATTTTGAGCCCTGAGGGGATTTTTGGCGCCATTTTGGGCCCTGAGGGGATTTTTGGCGCCATTTTGAGCCCTGAGGGGATTCTGGTATCACCATTTTGAGCCCAGAGGTGATTTTTCGTGCCATTTTGAGCCCTGAGGGGATTCTGGCGCCATTTTGACCCTGAGGGGATTCTGGCGCCATTTTGAGCCCTGAGGGGATTTTTGGTGCCATTTTGAGCCCTGAGGGGATTCTGGTATCACCATTTTGAGCCCTGAGGGGATTTTTGGCGCCATTTTGAGCCCTGAGGGGATTCTGGTATCACCATCTTGAGCCCTGAGGGGATTCTGGCGCCATTTTGAGCCCTGAGGGGATTTTTGGCGCCATTTTGGGCCCTGAGGCGATTCTGGTATCGCCATTTTGGGCCCTGAGGGGATTTTTGGCGCCATTTTGAGCCCTGAGGGGATTTTTGGTGCCATTTTGGGCCCTGAGGCGATTCTGGTATCACCATTTTGAGCCCTGAGGTGATTTTTGGCGCCATTTTGGGCCCTGAGGGGATTCTGGCGCCATTTTGAGCCCTGAGGGGATTTTTGGTGCCATTTTGGGCCCTGAGGGGATTCTGGTATCACCATTTTGAGCCCTGAGGTGATTTTTGGCAGCATTTTGAGCCCTGAGGGGATTTTTGGTGCCATTTTGGGCCCTGAGGCGATTCTGGTATCACCATTTTGAGCCCTGAGGTGATTTTTGGCGCCATTTTGAGCCCTGAGGCGATTCTGGCGCCGTTTTGAGCCCTGAGGTGATTCTGGCGCCGTTTTGAGCCCTGAGGTGATTCTGGCGCCGTTTTGGGCCCTGAGGGGATTTTTGGCGCCATTTTGGGCCCTGAGGGGATTCTGGTGCCATTTTGGGCCCTGAGGGGATTCTGGCGCCATTTTGGGCCCTGAGGGGATTCTGGCGCCATTTTGGGCCCTGAGGGGATTTTTGGCGCCATTTTGGGCCCTGAGGCGATTCTGGTATCATCATTTTGAGCCCTGAGGTGATTTTTGGCGCCATTTTGAGCCCTGAGGGGATTCTGGCGCCATTTTGAGCCCTGAGGGGATTCTGGCGCCATTTTGAGCCCTGAGGGGATTCTGGCACCATTTTGAGCCCTGAGGGGATTTTTGGCGCCATTTTGGGCCCTGAGGGGATTCTGGTATCACCATTTTGAGCCCAGAGGTGATTTTTCGTGCCATTTTGAGCCCTGAGGGGATTCTGGCGCCATTTTGACCCTGAGGGGATTCTGGCGCCATTTTGAGCCCTGAGGGGATTTTTGGTGCCATTTTGAGCCCTGAGGGGATTCTGGTATCACCATTTTGAGCCCTGAGGTGATTCTGGCATCACCATTTTGAGCCCTGAGGGGATTTTTGGCGCCATTTTGGGCCCTGAGGGGATTTTTGGCGCCATTTTGGGCCCTGAGGGGATTTTTGGCGCCATTTTGGGCCCTGAGGGGATTTTTGGCGCCATTTTGGGCCCTGAGGGGATTCTGGTATCATCATTTTGAGCCCTGAGGGGATTTTTGGTGCCATTTTGGGCCCTGAGACGATTCTCGTATCACCATTTTGAGCCCTGAGGGGATTTTTGGCGCCATATTGAGCCCTGAGGGGACTCCGGCGCCATTTTGAGCCCTGAGGGGACTCCGGCGCCATTTTGAGCCCTGAGGGGACTCCGGCGCCATTTTGAGCCCTGAGGGGATTTTTGGCGCCAATTTGAGCCCTGAGGGGATTTTTGGCGCCATTTTGAGCCCTGAGGGGATTCTGGCGCCATTTTGAGCCCCGAGGGGATTCCGGCGCCGATATTAAAACTGACATTGGAGCCGATACTAAAGCTGATATTGGAGCTGATACTAAAGCCTACGCTAAAGCCGATATTGGAGCCAATAGTAGAGCCGATATTAAAGGTGATGCTACTAAAGCCGATATTAAAGCTGATATTGGAGACGACACTAATGGCGATGCTAAAGTCAACACTAGAGCTGATACTAAAGCTGATGCTAAAGCTGATATTGGAGCCAATACTGGAGCCGAAGCTACTAAAACCGATACTACTAAAGCCGATCCTAAAGCTGATATTGGAGCTGATACTAAAGCCGATACCAGAGGCTATATTAAAGCCGATACTGGAGCCTATATTAAAGCCGATACTGGAGCCAATGCTACTAAAACCGATACTACTAAAGCCGATATTAAAGCTGATACTGGAGCCTATATTAAAGCTAATACTGGAGCCTATATTAAAGCTGATACTGGAGCCTATATTAAAGCCGATACTGGAGCCTATATTAAAGCCGATACTGGAGCCTATATTAAAGCCGATACTGGAGCCTATATTAAAGCCGATACTAAGGCTGACGTTGGGGACGACACTGGAGCCAATGCTACTAAAACCGATACTACTGAAGCCAATATTAAAGCTGATACTGGAGCCTATATTAAAGCTGATACTGGAGCCGATACCGGAGCCTATATTAAAGCTGATACTAAAGCTGACATTGGAGCCGATACTGGAGCCAATGCTACTAAAACCGATACTACTAAAGCCAATATTAAAGCTGATACTGGAGCCTATATTAAAACCGATACTGGAGCCTATATTAAAACTAACGTTGGAGCTGACAGTAAAGCCGATGCTAAAGCTGATATTGGAGCAGATGCTAAAGATGACATTGGAGCTGATACTGGAGCCAATGCTACTAAAACCAATACTACTAAAGCCAATATTAAAGCTGATACTGGAGCCGATACTGGAGCCTATATTAAAGCTGATAATGGAGCCTATATTAAAGCCGATACTAAGGCTGACATTGGAGCCGATACTGGAGCCAATGCTACTAAAACCGATACTACTAAAGCTGATACTGGAGCCTATATTAAAACCGATACTGGAGCCTATATTAAAACTAACGTTGGAGCTGACAGTAAAGCCGATGCTAAAGCTGATATTGGAGCAGATGCTAAAGATGACATTGGAGCTGATACTGGAGCCAATGCTACTAAAACCGATGCTACTAAAGCCAATATTAAAGCTGATACTGGAGCCTATACTGGAGCCTATATTAAAGCTGATAATGGAGCCTATATTAAAGCCGATACTAAGGCTGACATTGGAGCCGATACTGGAGCCAATGCTACTAAAACCGATACTACTAAAGCCAATATTAAAGCTGATACTGGAGCCTATATTAAAACCGATACTGGAGCCTATATTAAAGCTGATGTTGGAGCTGATAGTAAAGCCGATACTAAAGCTGATATTGGAGCAGATGCTAAAGATGACATTGGAGCTGATACTGGAGCTGATATCAAAACCGACCCTAAAGCCGGCACCAAAGCCGACCCTAAAGGTGGCACCAAAGCCGGCCCCAAAGCCGACCCCAAAGCTGGCAAAGACGACCCTAAAGCCGGCACCAAAGCCGGCACCAAAGCCGGCACCAAAGCCGGCACCAAAGCCGGCACCAAAGCCAACCCTAAAGCCAACCCTAAAGCCAACCCTAAAGCCAACCCTAAAGCCAACCCTAAGGCTGGCACCAAAGCCGACCCCAAAGCCGACCCTAAGGCTGGCACCAAAGATAACCCTAAAGCCGACCCTAAAGCCAGCCCCAAAGCCGGCCCCAAAGCCGGCCCCAAAGCCGGCCCCAAAGCCGGCCCCAAAGCCGGCCCCAAAGCCGGCCCCAAAGCCGGCCCCAAAGATGACCCTAAAGCCGACCCTAAAGCCGGCACCATGGCTGACCCTAAAGCCGACCCTAAAGCTGGCACCAAAGCTGATCCTAAACCTGACCCTAAAGCCGGCACCAAAGCTGACCCTAAAGCCGACCCTAAAGCTGGCAAAGACGACCCTAAAGCCGACACCAAAGCCGGCACCAAAGCTGACCATAAAGCTGGCACCAAAGCCGACCCTAAAGCCGGCCCTAAGGCTGGCACCAAAGCCGACACCAAAGCCGGCACCAAAGCTGGCAAAGACGACCCTAAATCCGACACCAAAGCCGGCACCCAAGCCGGCCCTAAGGCTGGCACCAAAGCCGGCCCTAAAGCCGGCACCAAAGCTGACCCTAAAGTCGGCCCTAAAGCCAGCCCTAAAGCTGGCACCAAAGCCGACCCTAAAGCTGGCACCAAAGCTGATCCTAAAGCCAACCCTAAGGCTGGCACCAAAGCCAACCCTAAAGCCGACCCTAAAGCCGGCCCTAAAGCCGGCCCTAAAGCCGGCACCAAAGCCGGCACCAAAGCCGGCACCATGGCTGACCCTAAAGCCGACCCTAAAGCTGGCACCAAAGCTGATCCTAAACCTGACCCTAAAGCCGGCACCAAAGCTGACCCTAAAGCCGACCCTAAAGCCGACCCTAAAGCTGGCACCAAAGCTGATCCTAAACCCGACCCTAAAGCCGGCACCAAAGCTGACCCTAAAGCCGACCCTAAAGCCGACCCTAAAGCCGGCACCAAAGCCGACCCTAAAGCCGACCCTAAAGCTGGCAAAGACGACCCTAAAGCCGGCACCAAAGCCGGCACCAAAGCTGACCATAAAGCTGGCACCAAAGCCGACCCTAAAGCCGGCCCTAAAGCCGGCCCTAAGGCTGGCACCAAAGATGACCCTAAAGCCAACCCTAAAGCTGGCCCTAAGGCTGGCACCAAAGCTGACCCTAAAGCTGGCACCAAAGCCGACCCCAAAGCCGGCCCCAAAGCTGACCATAAAGCTGGCACCAAAGCCGACCCTAAAGCCGGCCCTAAAGCCGGCCCTAAAGCCGGCCCTAAGGCTGGCACCAAAGCCGACCCTAAAGCCAACCCTAAAGCCGACCCTAAGGCTGGCACCAAAGATAACCCTAAAGCCGACCCTAAAGCCGGCACCAAAGCCGGCACCAAAGCCGACCCTAAAGCCGACCCAAAAGCTGGCACCAAAGCTGATCCTAAAGCCGACCCTAAAGCCAACCCTAAAGCCGACCCCAAAGCCGACCCTAAAGCCGGCACCAAAGCTGACCCTAAAGCCGACCCTAAAGCTGGCACCAAAGCTGATCCTAAACCCGACCCTAAAGCCGGCCCTAAAGCTGACCCTAAAGCCGGCACCAAAGCCGGCACCAAAGCCAGCCCTAAAGCTGGCACCAAAGCTGACCCTAAAGCCGGCCCTAAAGCTGATCCTAAACCTGACCCTAAAGCCAGCACCAAAGCTGACCCTAAAGCCGACCCTAAAGCCGACCCTAAAGCTGATCCTAAACCTGACCCTAAAGCCGGCACCAAAGCCGACCCTAAAGCTGGCACCAAAGCTGATCCTAAACCCGACCCTAAAGCTGGCCCTAAAGCCGGCCCCAAAGCCCCCGGTGCCCCCCGCTCACCTTGACGAAGAGCAGCACGTTGAGCACCTTGGTCTCGCGGCGGCCGCTCTTCTCGCGGGCCACCAGCGCGTCCAGGACGCGCAGCCCGACCTGGTGGCCCAGGCGGGCCAGCTTGGCCTGCAGCTCGGCCACCGAGTAGACGCGGCTCTGGCAGTACTGCACCAGCTCCGAGAACAGCAGCGCGAAGGCGCTCAGCGCCACCTCGCCCCGGGGCCGCGCCAGCCCCCGCTCCAGCAGGGGGGACTTGCCCCGCGTGAAACGGGCGTCCATGCCTGGAAATGGGGGTACAGGGGGTTATATGGGGGTTATATGGGGGTACAGGGGGGTTATATGGGGGTTATATGGGGGTTATATGGGGGTACAGGGCCAGCCCAGCCCCCGCTCCAGCAGGGGGGACTTGCCCCGCGTGAAACGGGCGTCCATGCCTGGAAATGGGGGTACAGGGGTTATATGGGGGTTATATGGGGGATACAGGGGGTTATATGGGGGTACAGAGGGGTTGTATGGGGGTTATATGGGGGGAAATGGGGGTACAGGAGGGTTATATGGGGGTTATATGGGGGTTATATGGGGGTACAGGGGGTTATATGGGGGTTATATGGGGGGAAATGGGGGTACAGGAGGGTTATATGGGGGTTATATGGGGGTTATATGGGGGTACAGGGCCAGCCCAGCCCCCGCTCCAGCAGGGGGGACTTGCCCCGCGTGAAACGGGCGTCCATGCCTGGAAATGGGGGTACAGGGGGTTATAGGGGGGTTATATGGGGGTACAGGGGGTTATATGGGGGTACAGGGGGGTTGTATGGGGGTTATATGGGGGGAAATGGGGATACAGGAGGGTTATATGGGGGTACAGGAGGGTTATATGGGGGTTATATGGGGGGAAATGGGGGTACAGGGGGGTTATATGGGGGTTTTATGGGGGTACAGGGGGGTTTTATGGGGGTTATATGGGGGTACAGGGGAGTGAAAATGGGGGCACAGGTGGGTGAAAAGGGGGGTACAGGGGGTTATATGGGGGTACAGGGGGTTACATGGGGGTTATATGGGGGTACTAGGGGGGTTATATGGGGGTTATATGGGGGTACAGGGTGTTATATGGGGGTTATATGGGGGTACAGCGGGTTACATGGGGGTTATATGGGGGTACTAGGGGGGTTATATGGTGGTTATATGGGGGTACAGGGGGGTTATATGGGGGTTATATGGGGGTTATATGGGGGTACAGGGCCAGCCCAGCCCCCGCTCCAGCAGGGGGGACTTGCCCCGCGTGAAACGGGCGTCCATGCCTGGAAATGGGGGTACAGGGGGTTATATGGGGGTACAGGGGGTTATATGGGGGTTATATGGGGGTTATATGGGGGGAAATGGGGGGAAATGGGGGGAAATGGGGGGAAATGGGGGGAAATGGGGGTTATATGGGGGTACAGGGGAGTGAAAATGGGGGCACAGGTGGGTGAAAAGGGGGGTACAGGGGGTTATATGGGGGTACAGGGGGTTACATGGGGGTTATATGGGGGTACTAGGGGGGTTATATGGGGGTTATATGGGGGTACAGGGTGTTATATGGGGGTTATATGGGGGTACAGCGGGTTACATGGGGGTTATATGGGGGTACTAGGGGGGTTATATGGTGGTTATATGGGGGTACAGGGGGGTTATATGGGGGTTATATGGGGGTTATATGGGGGTACAGGGCCAGCCCAGCCCCCGCTCCAGCAGGGGGGACTTGCCCCGCGTGAAACGGGCGTCCATGCCTGGAAATGGGGGTACAGGGGGTTATATGGGGGTTATATGGGGGTACAGGAGGGTTATATGGGGGTTATATGGGGGTACAGGGCCAGCCCAGCCCCCGCTCCAGCAGGGGGGACTTGCCCCGTGTGAAACGGGCGTCCATGCCTGGAAATGGGGGTACAGGGGGTTATATGGGGGTACAGGGGGTTATATGGGGGTACAGGGGGGTTATATGGGGGTTATATGGGGGGAAATGGGGGTACAGGAGGGTTATATGGGGGTTATATGGGGGTTATATGGGGGTACAGGGGGTTATATGGGGGTTATATGGGGGGAAATGGGGGTACAGGAGGGTTATATGGGGGTTATATGGGGGTTATATGGGGGTACAGGGCCAGCCCAGCCCCCGCTCCAGCAGGGGGGACTTGTCCCGCGTGAAACGGGCGTCCATGCCTGGAAATGGGGGTACAGGGGGTTAGATGGGGGTACAGGGGGTTATATGGGGGTTATATGGGGGTTATATGGGGGTTATATGGGGGTTATATGGGGGTACAGGGCCAGCCCAGCCCCCGCTCCAGCAGGGGGGACTTGCCCCGCGTGAAACGGGCGTCCATGCCTGGAAATGGGGGTACAGGGGTTATATGGGGGCACAGGGGGTTTATATGGGGGCACAGGGGGGTTATATGTGGGTTATATGGGGGTTATATGGGGGTACAGGGGGTTATATGGGGGTTATATGGGGGTTATATGGGGGACAGGGCCAGCCCAGCCCCCGCTCCAGCAGGGGGGACTTGCCCCGTGTGAAACGGGTGTCCATGCCTGGAAATGGGGGTACAGGGGGTTATATGGGGGTACAGGGGGGTTATATGGGGGGAAATGGGGGTTATATGGGGGTTATACGGGGGTTATATGGGGGGTTATATGGGGGTACAGCGGGTTACATGGGGGTTATAGGGGGGTACAGGGGGTTATATGGGGGTTATATGGGGGTACAGGGCCAGCCCAGCCCCCGCTCCAGCAGGGGGGACTTGTCCCGCGTGAAACGGGCGTCCATGCCTGGAAATGGGGGTACAGGGGGTTATATGGGGGTTATAGGGGGGTTATATGGGGGTACAGGGGGTTATATGGGGGTTATATGGGGGTTATATGGGGGTACAAGGGGGTTATAGGGGGGTACAGGGCCAGCCCAGCCCCCGCTCCAGCAGGGGGGACTTGCCCCGCGTGAAACGGGCGTCCATGCCTGGAAATGGGGGTACAGGGGTTATATGGGGGTTATATGGGGGTACAGGGGGGTTGTATGGGGGTTATATGGGGGGAAATGGGGGGTACAGGGGGTTATATGGGGGTACAGGGGGTTATATGGGGGTTATATGGGGGTACAGGGGGGTTATAGGGGGGTTATAGGGGGGTTATAGGGGGGTACAGGGCCAGCCCAGCCCCCGCTCCAGCAGGGGGGACTTGCCCCGCGTGAAACGGGCGTCCATGCCTGGAAATGGGGGTACAGGGGGTTATATGGGGGTACAGGGTGGTTATATGGGGGTTATATGGGGGTACAGGGAGTTATATGGGGGTACAGGGGAGTGAAAATGGGGGCACAGGTGGGTGAAAAGGGGGGTACAGGGGGTTATATGGGGGTACAGGGGGTTACATGGGGGTACAGGGGGTTACATGGGGGTTAAATGGGGGTACTAGGGGGGTTACATGGGGGTTATATGGGGGTACAGGGGGTTATATGGGGGTTATATGGGGGTTATATGGGGGTTATATGGGGGTTATATGGGGGTTATATGGGGGTACAGGGCCAGCCCAGCCCCCGCTCCAGCAGGGGGGACTTTTCCCGTGTGAAACGGGCGTCCATGCCTGGAAATGGGGGTACAGGGGGTTATATGGGGGTACAGGAGGGTTATATGGGGGGAAATGGGGGGAAATGGGGGGAAATGGGGGTTATATGGGGGTTATATGGGGGTTATATGGGGGTTATATGGGGGTACAGGGCCAGCCCAGCCCCCGCTCCAGCAGAGGGGACTTGCCCCGTGTGAAAGGGGCGTCCATGCCTGGAAATGGGGGTACAGGGGGTTATATGGGGGTACAGGGGGTTATATGGGGGTTATATGGGGGGAAATGGGGGTACAGGGAGTTATATGGGGGTACAGGGGAGTGAAAAGGGGGGCACAGGTGGGTGAAAAGGGGGGTACAGGGGGTTATATGGGGGTACAGGGGGTTACATGGGGGTACAGCGGGTTACATGGGGGTTAAATGGGGGATACTAGGGGGGTTACATGGGGGTTATATGGGGGTACAGGGGGTTATATGGGGGTTATATGGGGGTTATATGGGGGTACAGGGCCAGCCCAGCCCCCGCTCCAGCAGGGGGGACTTGCCCCGCGTGAAACGGGCGTCCATGCCTGGAAATGGGGGTACAGGGGGTTATATGGGGGTTATATGGGGGTACAGGGGGGTTATATGGGGGTACAGAGGGGTTGTATGGGGGTTATATGGGGGGAAATGGGGATACAGGAGGGTTATATGGGGGTACAGGAGGGTTATATGGGGGTTATATGGGGGGAAATGGGGGTACAGGGGGGTTATATGGGGGTTTTATGGGGGTACAGGGGGGTTTTATGGGGGTTATATGGGGGTACAGGGGAGTGAAAATGGGGGCACAGGTGGGTGAAAAGGGGGGTACAGGGGGTTATATGGGGGTTATATGGGGGTTATATGGGGGTACAGGGTGTTATATGGGGGTTATATGGGGGTACAGCGGGTTATATGGGGGTTATATGGGGGTACAGGGGGGTTATATGGGGGTTATATGGGGGTTATATGGGGGTACAGGGCCAGCCCAGCCCCCACTCCAGCAGGGGGGACTTGCCCCGCGTGAAACGGGCGTCCATGCCTGGAAATGGGGGTACAGGGGGTTATAGGGGGGTACAGGGGGTTATATGGGGGTACAGGGGGTTATATGGGGGTTATATGGGGGTACAGGGGGGTTATATGGGGGTTATATGGGGGGAAATGGGGGTACAGGAGGGTTATATGGGGGTTATATGGGGGTTATATGGGGGTACAGGGGGTTATATGGGGGTTATATGGGGGGAAATGGGGGTACAGGAGGGTTATAGGGGGGTTATATGGGGGTTATATGGGGGTACAGGGCCAGCCCAGCCCCCGCTCCAGCAGGGGGGACTTGTCCCGCGTGAAACGGGCGTCCATGCCTGGAAATGGGGGTACAGGGGTTATATGGGGGTTATATGGGGGGAAATGGGGGGAAATGGGGGGAAATGGGGGTACAGGGGGTTATATGGGGGTTATAGGGGGGTACAGGGGGTTATATGGGGGTTATATGGGGGTTATATGGGGGTACAGGGCCAGCCCAGCCCCCGCTCCAGCAGGGGGGACTTGTCCCGCGTGAAACGGGCGTCCATGCCTGGAAATGGGGGTACAGGGGGTTATATAGGGGTACAGGGGGTTATAGGGGGGTACAGGGGGGTTATATGGGGGTTATATGGGGGTACAGGGGGTTATATGGGGGTTATATGGGGGTACAAGGGAGTGAAAATGGGGGCACAGGTGGGTGAAAAGGGGGGTACAGGGGGTTATATGGGGGTACAGGGGGTTACATGGGGGTTATATGGGGGTTATATGGGGGTTATATGGGGGTTATATGGGGGTACAGGGCCAGCCCAGCCCCCGCTCCAGCAGGGGGGACTTGCCCCGCGTGAAACGGGTGTCCATGCCTGGAAATGGGGGTACAGGGGGTTATATGGGGGTACAGGGGGTTATCTGGGGGTACAGGGTGGTTATATGGGGGTACAGGGAGTTATATGGGGGTACAGGGGAGTGAAAATGGGGGCACAGGTGGGTGAAAAGGGGGGTACAGGGTGTTATATGGGGGTACAGGGGGTTACATGGGGGTACAGGGGGTTACATGGGGGTTAAATGGGGGTACTAGGGGGGTTATATGGGGGTACAGGGGGTTACATGGGGGTACAGGGGGTTACATGGGGGTTAAATGGGGGTACTAGGGGGGTTATATGGGGGTACAGGGGGTTACATGGGGGTACAGGGGGTTACATGGGGGTTAAATGGGGGTACTAGGGGGGTTATATGGGGGTACTAGGGGGGTTATATGGGGGTATATGGGGGTACAGGGCCAGCCCAGCCCCCGCTCCAGCAGGGGGGACTTGCCCTGCGTGAAACGGGCGTCCATGCCTGGAAATGGGGGTACAGGGGGTTATATGGGGGTTATATGGGGGTACAGGGGGTTATATGGGGGTTATATGGGGTTATATGGGGGTTATATGGGGGTTATATGGGGGTTATATGGGGGTTATATGGGGGTTATATGGGGGTTATATGGGGGTACAGGGCCAGCCCAGCCCCCGCTCCAGCAGGGGGGACTTGCCCCGCGTGAAACGGGCGTCCATGCCTGGAAATGGGGGTACAGGGGGTTATATGGGGGTTATATGGGGGTACAGGGGGTTATATGGGGGTTATATGGGGTTATATGGGGGTTATATGGGGGTACAGGGGGTTATATGGGGGTTATATGGGGTTATATGGGGGTTATATGGGGGTACAGGGCCAGCCCAGCCCCCGCTCCAGCAGGGGGGACTTGCCCCGCGTGAAACGGGCGTCCATGCCTGGAAATGGGGGTACAGGGGATTATATGGGGGTACAGGGGGTTATAGGGGGGTTATATAGGGGTACAGGGGGGTTATATGTGGGTTATATGGGGGGAAATGGGGGGAAATGGGGGGAAATGGGGGTTATATGGGGGTTATATGGGGGTACAGGGGAGTGAAAATGGGGGCACAGGTGGGTGAAAAGGGGGGTACAGGGGGTTATATGGGGGTACAGGGGGTTATATGGGGGTTATATGGGGGTACTAGGGGGGTTATATGGGGGTTATATGGGGGTACAGGGTGTTATATGGGGGTTATATGGGGGTACAGGGGGGTTATATGGGGGTTATATGGGGGTTATATGGGGGTACTAGGGGGGTTATATGGGGGTTATATGGGGGTACAGGGTGTTATATGGGGGTTATATGGGGGTACAGCGGGTTACATGGGGGTTATATGGGGGTACTAGGGGGGTTATATGGGGGTACAGGGGGTTATATGGGGGTTATATGGGGGTATATGGGGGTTATATGGGGGTACAGGGCCAGCCCAGCCCCCGCTCCAGCAGGGGGGACTTGCCCCGCGTGAAACGGGCGTCCATGCCTGGAAATGGGGGTACAGGGGGTTATATGGGGGTACAGGAGGGTTATATGGGGGTTATATGGGGGTACAGGGGGTTATATGGGGGAAACGCGGGGTACAGGGGGTTATATGTGGGCTATGGGGGGTGAAAAGGGGGGTACAGGGGGTGAAAAGGGGGGTCAGGGCCAGGCCAGCATTGGGGACTCGTCCTGTGTGAAACGGGGAGCACGGCTGGGGGGACATGGGGGTTATAGGGGTGAAAAGGGGGTACGGGGGGTGACAAGGGGGGTACAGAGGGATATCAGAGCGGTGGGGGGACACCTGGGGGGACCCCCGGGGTGGGGGAGGGGTCATGGTGACGAGGGATCGGGCCCCGACCCCCCCCGGTACTGACCGTCCGGCTCTACTCCCGCTCCCGCTCTATGGCCGCCGCCGTCGCAAAAGCGCCGCAAAGCGCAAGAAGAGGGGAGGGGGGCGGGGTCGCGTCGCCCGGGGCAACCGGAGGGCGGGGCCAAGGAGCGGAGACGGGGCGGGGATTGGGTGGTGGGGGCGGGGTCTGAGCCAGCGGAGCCACGCCCCCTCCCGCACGGCTGCGAGCGCCCACGCCACCTTAATGGCCCCGCCCCCTCATGGCACCGCCCCAATCCACCTCCTCGGTGACCACGCCCCTCTATGGCCACGCCCATCCCTGCTCCGCCCACTCCACGCCCCCGCCGGCATCCCTCAATGGCCCCGCCCCCTCCATGACCACGCCCCCCAGGTGGCCCCGCCCACAGTGGGGGCGAGAGGCCGGGGGGGGGGGGAACACACAAGGGGACATCTGGTGACATCTGGTGACATCTGGTGGCACGGGGGGGGTGACGCTGTCCCGGGTTGGTGCGGGGCAGCGGGCTCGGACGCCTGGGTTCCCCCCGCCCCTCCCCCATGGGACACCTGGGGCCGCCAGCTGGGGTGGGGGAGGAGCGGAACCCGGACGCCTGGGTCCCCTCCCTGCCCCTCCCCCCCGGCTAGGGGCTTTTGAATGACGTCATAGGGAGGGGGAGAGGAAGGTGGGGGGGACCCAGGCGTCCGGGTGATTCCCCCCCACACACACACACCTGGGTGACCCCTCCCCGCCCGGACGCCTGGGTCCCCTCCTGACCCCAGATGCTGGGCACATCTGGAAGGGGTGGGAGCCCATCCCCCACCTGGGGGACATGGGGACATTGAGGGGACAGGGGGACATGTGGGGGATATGGGGGACATGGGGGGATATGGGGGACAGGGGGGACATTGAGGGGACAGGGGGACATGGGGACATTGAGGGGACAGGGGGACATGGGGGGATATGGGGGATATGGGGGACAGGGGGGGATATGGGGGACATGGGGACATTGAGGGGACAGGGGGACATGGGGGGATATGGGGGATATGGGGGACAGGGGGGGATATGGGGGACATGGGGACATTGAGGGGACAGGGGGACATGGGGGGATATGGGGACATGTGGGGGACAGGGGGACATGGAGGGACATTGTGACATGGGGGGACATTGAGGGGGCAAAGGGACATGGGGGACATGGGGACATTGAGGGGACAGGGGGACATGGGGACATGTGGGGGATATGGGGGACATGGGGGGCAACTGGGGTCACTGGGAGGGGACATGGGGACACTGGGGGGTAACTGGGGACATGGGGGGGGACACTGGGGGGCAACTGGGGTCACTGGGAGGGGACATGGGGACACTGGGGGGTAACTGGGGACATGGGGGAGGACACTGGGGGGCAACTGGGGTCACTGGGAGGGGACATGGGGACACTGGGGGACACTGGGGACATGGGGGGGGACACTGGGGGGCAACTGGGGTCACTGGGAGGGGACATGGGGACACTGGGGGACACTGGGGACATGGGGGGGACACTGGGGGGCAACTGGGGTCACTGGGAGGGGACATGGGGACACTGGGGGACACTGGGGACATGGGGGGGACACTGGGGGGCAACTGGGGTCACTGGGAGGGGACATGGGGACACTGGGGGGGTAATAGGGAACACTGGGAGGGGACATGGGGACACTGGGGGACACTGGGGACATGGGGGGGACACTGGGGGGCAACTGGGGTCACTGGGAGGGGACATGGGGACACTGGGGGACACTGGGGACATGGGGGGGGACACTGGGGGGCAACTGGGGTCACTGGGAGGGGACATGGGGACACTGGGGGGTAACTGGGGACACTGGGGGACACTGGGGGGTGGGTGCCCCCCCCCCCGGGTGCTCTGGTTTCCCAGAGGCCGGAGAAGGGACCCAGGCGTCCGGGCGGCCCTCCCCGTGTTGGGGGGAGGTGCTGAGGGGACCCAGGCGTCCGGGCCCCCCCGTTGATGGGGAGGGGGGATGGAGGTGGGGGGGGGGGGGAGGGGGGGAATTACGGTGCAATTAAAGCTCCATTTGGTTAATTGCTCGCGGCTGCCAGGGGGGGATTGGGGACACGCGGGGGCGGGGGGGGCCCTTCCCATCCCCCACCCGGCACCCCCCGCTGGGAGCCGCGAGCACCCGGGGGCACCCACGGCACCCACAGACACCCATAGGACGCACAGAACTCACAGGGGACCCCCCGAGAACCCACGGGGACCCCACGGGCACCCACAGACCCCACGGGCACCCACGAGGACCCCCCAGCACCCACTGGGACTCCCCAGCACCCACGGGGATCCCCCAGAACACACAGACCCCACGGGTACCCACGGGGACCCCCCCAGACCCCACGGGGGACCCCCCAGCACCCACAGACCCCACGGGCACCCACGAGGACCCACGGGACCCCCCAGCACCCACTGGGACTCCCCAGCACCCACGGGGATCCCCCAGAACGCACAGACCCCACGGGTACCCACGGGAACCCCCCCAGACCCCACGGGGGGACCCCCCCAGCACCCACAGACCCCACAGGCACCCACGGGGACCCCCCAGCTCCCACGAGTGACCCCCCCAGAACCCACAGACCCCACGGGGACCCCCCAGACCCCAAGGGGGACCCCCCAGCACCCACAGACCCCACGAGCACCCACGAGGACCCATGGGACCCCCCAGCACCCACTGGGACTCCCCAGCACCCACAGGGATCCCCCAGAACCCACAGACCCCACGGGCACCCACGGGGATCCCCCAGACCCCACGGGGGACCCCCCAGCACCCACAGACCCCACGGGCACCCACGAGGACCCACGGGACCCCCCAGCACCCACTGGGACTCCCCAGCATCCACAGGGATCCCCCAGAACCCACAGACCCCACGGGCACCCACGAGGACCCCCCCAGACCCCACGGGGGACCCCCCAGCACCCACAGACCCCACGGGCACCCACGAGGACCCATGGGACCCCTCAGCACCCACTGGGACTCCCCAGCACCCACAGACCCCACGGGCACCCACGGGGACCCCCCCAGACCCCACGGGGGACCCCCCAGCACCCACAGACCCCACGGGCACCCACGAGGACCCACGGGACCCCCCAGCACCCACTGGGACTCCCCAGCACCCACGGGGATCCCCCAGAACCCACAGACCCCACGGGCACCCACGGGGACCCCCCCACCTCCCACGAGTGACCCCCCCCGAACCCACAGACCCCACGGGGACCCCCCAGACCCCAAGGGGGACCCCCCAGCACCCACAGACCCCACGAGCACCCACGAGGACCCATGGGACCCCCCAGCACCCACTGGGACTCCCCAGCACCCACAGGGATCCCCCAGAACCCACAGACCCCACGGGCACCCACGGGGACCCCCCAGAACCCACAGACACTACGGGCACCCATGGGATCCCCCCTAACACCCACGGGGACCTCCCAGACCCCACGGGGGACCCCCCCAGCACCCCCAGACCCCACAGACCCCATGGGCACCAATGGGACCCCCCCAGCACCCACGGGCGCCCCAAACACCCACGGGGACCCCACGACACCCACGGGCACCACAAAACATCCACGGGCACCCGGAGCAACCGTGGGACCCCACAGCACCCGTGGGGACCCGCAGCACCCACGGCTGCCCCCACCCTGAGCTCCCATCATCACTGTGTCCCCCCCGTGTCACCCACTCCATGTCACCCACCCCGTGTCACCCACCCCGTGTCATCCCCCGTGTCCCTCCCCTTGTCCCCCCGTGTCACCCACCCCGTGTCACCCCCCACGTCCCTCCCCTTGTCCCCCCGTGTCACCCGCCCCGTGTCACCCACCCCGTGTCATCCCCCGTGTCACCCACCCCGTGTCACGCCCCCCGTGTCATCCCCCGTGTCACCCCCCACGTCCCTCCCCTTGTCCCCCCGTGTCACCCCCCCCGTGTCACCCACCCCGTGTCATCCCCCGTGTCCCTCCCCTTGTCCCCCCGTGTCACCCACCCCGTGTCACCCCCCACGTCCCTCCCCTTGTCCCCCCGTGTCACCCACCCCGTGTCACCCTCCCCGTGTCACCCACCCCGTGTCATCCCCCGTGTCCCTCCCCTTATCCCCCCCCGTGTCACCCTCCCTTGTGTGTCCCCCCCGGTGTCACCCCCCCCGTGTCACCCACCCCGTGTCGCCCACCCTGTGTCATCCCCCGTGTCCCTCCCCTTGTCCCCCCGTGTCACCCTCCCTTGTGTGTCCCCCCCCGGTGTCACCCACCCCGTGTCAACCCCCACGTCCCTCCCCTTGTCCCCCCGTGTCACCCACCCCGTGTCACCCTCCCCGTGTCACCCACCCCGTGTCACCCCCCACGTCCCCCCCTTGTCCCCCCGTGTCACCCACCCCGTGTCATCCCCCGTGTCCCTCCTCTTGTTCCCCCCCGTGTCACCCTCCCCGTGTCACCCACCCTGTGCCACCCCCCACGTCCCTCCCCTTGTCCCCCCCGTGTCACCCACCCCGTGTCACCCACCCCTTATCCCACCCCGTGTCATTCCCCCCGTGTCACCCCCCCCGTGTCACCCCCCCCATGTCACCCACTCTGTGTCACCCACCCTGTGTCACCCGCTATGTCCCCCCCCTTGTCCCCCCCCGTGTCACCCTCCCTTGTCCCCCGCCCCGGTGTCACCCCCCATGTCCCTTCCCCCCATGTCACCTCCCCTTGTCCCCCCCGTGTCCCCCCCCGTGTCACCCACCCCGTGTCACCCCCCGTGTCGCCTCCCCTTGTCCCCCCCGTGTCACCCTCCCTTCTCCCCCCCCCAGTGTCACCCACCCCGTGTCACCCCCCGTGTCCCCCCGCCTTGTCCCCCTGTGTCACCCCCCTTCGCCCCCCCGTGTCACCCACCCCGTGTCACCCCCCGTGTCCCTCCCCTTGTCCCCCCCGTGTCACCCTCCCTTGTCCCCCCCCCGCGGTGTCACCCACCCCGTGTCGCCCCCCCCACCCCCGCATCCCCTGGTTGATCCGGCCGCGGGGGGGGGGAGGACACGGGTGTGGGTGACACGGGGGGGGTGGGTGACACGGGTGTGGGTGACACGGGGGGGACGCGGGGGGGTACGGGGGGGTCCGGGACTATAAGTGGCGGCGCGCGGCGGGGGCCGCACCCACCATGGCCACCCCGGGGGGGACACAGACCGAGCACGCGACGGTGAGGGGGCACCCATGGGTGGGGGGCACCTATGGGGGGGGGGCACCTATGGGGGGGGTGCACAAAGGGGTTGGGGCACCCATAGGGGTTGGGGGGCACAAAGGGGTGGGGGGAAAAAAGGGGTGGGGGCACCTATGGGTGGGGGCACAGAGGGTTGGGGGCACCCATAGGGGTTGGGGGGCACCTATGGGTGGGGGGACCGAAGGGGTTGGGGCGCAAAGGGGTGGGGGGAACAAAGGGGTGGGGGCACCCATGGGTGGGGGGCACCTATGGGTGGGGGGGCACCCATAGGGGTTGGGGGGCACAAAGGGGTGGGGGGAACGAAGGGGTTGGGACGCAAAGGGGTGGGGGCACCCATGGGTGGGGGGCACCTATGGGTGGGGGGCACAAAGGGTTGGGGGGAACGAAAGGGTTGGGGAGCAAAGGGGTGGAGGGAACAAAGGGGTGGGGGCACCTATGGGTGGGGGGCACCCATGGGGGGGGGGGCACAAAGGGTTGGGGGCACCCATAGAGGTTGGGGGGCACAAAGGGGTGGGGGGAACAAAGGGGTTGGGGCGCAAAGGGGTGGGGGGAAATAAAGGGGTGGGGGCACCTATGGGTGGGGGGCACAAAGGGGTGGGGGGCACAAAGGGTTGGGGGCACCCATAGGGGTTGGGGGGCACAAAGGGGTGGGGGGAACGAAGGGGTTGGGGAGCAAAGGGGTGGGGGCACCCATGGGTGGGGGCACCTATGGGTGGGGGGTCACCTACAGGTGGGGGGCACCTATGGGTGAGGGGCACAAAGGGGTGGGGGGAACGAAGGGGTGGGGGCACCCATGGGTGGGGGGCACCTATGGGTGGGGGGAACAAAGGGTTGGGGGCACCCATAGGGGTTGGGGGGCACAAAGGGGTGGGGGGAACAAAGGGGTGGGGGCACCCATGGGTGGGGGGCACCTATGGGTGGGGGGGGCACTTATGGGTGGGGGCACCCATAGGGGTTGGGGGGCACAAAGGGGTGGGGGGAACGAAGGGGTTGGGGCGCAAAGGGGTGGGGGCACCCATGGGTGGGGGGCACCTATGGTTGGGGGGGCACCTATGGGTGGGGGGCACAAAGGGGTGGGGGGAACGAAGGGGTGGGGGCACCCATGGGTGGGGGGCACCTATGGTTGGGGGGGCACCCATAGGTGGGGGGGCACCCATAGGTGGGGGGCACCTATGGGTGGGGGGCACAAAGGGTTGGGGGGAACGAAAGGGTTGGGGAGCAAAGGGGTGGAGGGAACAAAGGGGTGGGGGCACCTATGGGTGGGGGGCACCTATGGGTGGGGGGGGCACCTATGGTTTGGGGGGCACCCATGGGTGGGGGGCACAAAGGGTTGGGGGCACCCATAGGGGGTTGGGGGGCACAAAGGGGTGGGGGGAACGAAGGGGTTGGGGCGCAAAGGGGTGGGGGGAAAAAAGGGGTGGGGGGCACCTATGGGTGGGGGGCACCCATGGGTGGGGGGCACAAAGGGTTGGGGGCACCCATAGGGGGTTGGGGGGCACAAAGGGGTGGGGGGAACGAAGGGGTTGGGGCGCAAAGGGGTGGGGGGAAAAAAGGGGTGGGGGCACCTATGGGTGGGGGGCACAAAGGGGTTGAGGGGCACCCATGGGGGGTGGGGGGCACCTATGGGTGGGGGGCACCCGTGGGAGGTGGGGGCACAAAGGGGGGGGGGTCACCCATGGGTGGGGGGCACAAAGGGGTGGGGGGCACCCATAGGGGGGTGTTGGGGGACACAAAGTGTGGGGGGGGCACCTATGGGTGGGCACCCGTGGGGGGGGGGGGGGGCACCGAGGGGGGTCCCCAGAACAGGGGGAGTCCTGGATTGGGGGGGGGGTCTCCATGACAGGGGGTTCCCCATTACCGGGGGGTTCCCATTGCAGGGGGTTCCCCATTACCGAGGGGGGGTCCCCATTTCCAGGGGGGGTTCCCATTGCAGGGGGGGTCCCCATTTACAGGGGTGTCCCCATTACAGGGGGGGGAGTTGGGCGGGGGGGGGGGGGGGATCATTTTCTGGGGGTCCCCCATTACCGGGGGGTCCCCAGGATGGGGGGGTTTCCCCACTGGGGGGATTCCCCGTAACAGGGGTTTCCCCATTTACAGGAGGGGATTCCCATTGGAATGGGGGGGTCCTTATTACGGGGGGTGTCCCCATTATCGGGGGGGTCCCCATTGCGGGGGGGTCCCCATTAAGGGGGTCCCCATTACTGGGGTGTCCCCATTGTGGGAGGTGTCGCCATTACTGGGGGTTCCCCATTACAGGGGGATCCCCATTACCGGGGGGGGTCCCCATTACCGGGGGGTCCCTATTAGGGGGTCCCCAGCACGGGGGGTATCCCATTGTGGGGGATCCCCAGAACGAGGTGGGGGGTCCCCATTATCGGGGATGCCCATTACCAGGGTGTCCCCATTACCGGGGGTCCCCAGCATGGGGGTGTCCCCATTACCGGGGGTTCCCTATTTCGGGGTGATGTCCCCCTTGCAGGAGGGGTCCCCGGCACAGGGGGGGTCCCCATTACCAGGGGGTCCCCATTACAGGGGGTTCCCTATTTAGAGGTGATGTCCCCCTTGCAGGAGGGATCCCCATTACCGGGGTGTCCCCATTACCGGGGGGGTCCCTATTTTGGGGTGATGCCCCCCTTGCAGGAGGGGTCCCCATTACCAGGGTGTCCCCATTACCGGGGGGGTTCCCCCTTGCAGGGGCTCCCCATTACCGGGGTGTCCCCATTACAGGGGGTCCCTATTTAGGAGTGATGCCCCCCTTGCAGGAGGGGTCCCCATTACCAGGGTGTCCCCATTACCGGGGGGTCCCCAGCATGGGGGTGTCCCCATTACAGGGGGTTCCCTATTTAGGGGTGATGTCCCCCTTGCAGGAGGGGTCCCCATTACCGGGGGGTCCCTATTTCGGGGTGATGTCCCCCTTGCAGGAGGGGTCCGCAGAGCAGGGGGGGGTCCCCATTACCGGGGTGTCCCCATTACCGGGGGGTCCCTATTTCGGGGTGATGTCCCCCTTGCAGGAGGGGTCCCCATTACCAGGGTGTCCCCGTTACCGGGGGGTCCCTATTTAAGGGTGATGTCCCCCTTGCAGGAGGGATCCCCATTACCGGGGGGTCCCCATTACTGGGGGGGTCCCTATTTCGGGGTGATGTCCACCTTGCAGGAAGGATCCCCATTACCGGGGTGTCCCCATTCCCGGGGGGTCCCTATTTCGGGGTGATGTCCCCCTTGCAGGAGGGATCCCCATTACCGGGGGGTCCCCATTACTGGGGGGTCCCTATTTCGGGGTGATGTCCCCCTTGCAGGAGGGGTCCCCAGAGCAGGGGGGTCCCCATTACCGGGGGTCCCTATTTCGGGGTGATGTCCCCCTTGCAGGAGGGGTCCGCAGAGCAGGGGGGGTCCCCATTACCGGGGTGTCCCCGTTACCGGGGGGGTCCCTATTTAAGGGTGATGTCCCCCTTACAGGAGGGGTCCCCATTACCTGGGGGTCCCCATTACCGGGGGGTCCCTATTTCGGGGTGATGTCCCCCTTGCGGGAGGGATCCCCATTACCGGGGGGTCCCCATTACTGGGGGGGGTCCCTATTTAGAGGTGATGTCCCCCTTGCAGGAGGGATCCCCATTACCGGGGTGTCCCCATTACTGGGGGGTCCCTATTTCGGGGTGATGTCCCCCTTGCAGGAGGGGTCCCCATTCCCGGGGTGTCCCCATTCCCGGGGGGTCCCTATTTCGGGGTGATGTCCCCCTTGCAGGAGGGGTCCCCGGCACAGGGGGGCGCCCCGGCACAGGGGGGGTCCCCGGAGCAGGGGGGGTCCCCGGAACAGGAGGGGTTCTTCTCGCTGCTGAGCTCGGTGCAGGGAGCGCGGATGGACGAGCAGCGCTGCAGCCTGGGGGGGGCCGGAGGTGAGGGGACATGGGGACATGGGGACAGGGGACATGGGGACAGGGGACAGGGGACACAGGACATGGGGACATGGGGACATGGGGACATGGGGACATGGGACATGGGGACAGGGGACATGGGGACATGGGGACATGGGGACAGGGGACAGGGGACATGGGGACATGGGGACATGGGGACATGGGACATGGGGACATGGGGACATGGGACATGGGGACAGGGGACACAGGACATGGGGACATGGGGACAGGGGACAGGGGACACAGGACATGGGGACATGGGGACATGGGGACAGGGGACATGGGACATGGGATATGGGACATGGGACAGGGGACATGGGGACATGGGGACATGGGGACATGGGGACAGGGGACATGGGACATGGGATATGGGACATGGGACAGGGGACATGGGGACATGGGGACAGGGGACATGGGGACAGGGGACATGGGACATGGGATATGGGACATGGGACAGGGGACATGGGGACATGGGGACATGGGGACATGGGGACAGCGGACACAGGATAGGGGACAGGCGGACATGGGACAGGGGGACAGGGGGACATGGGGACATGGGGACAGGGGACACAGGATAGGGGACAGGCGGACATGGGACAGGGGGACATGGGGACATGGGGATATGGGGACAGGGAATATGGGGACATGGGACATGGGGACAGGGGACATGGGACATGAGGACAGGGGACACAGGACATGGGAGAGGGGGACGTGGGGACAGGGGGGCAGGGGACAGGGGACATAGGGGACAGGGAACATAGGGACATGGGGATATGGGGGCAGGGGACACGGGACATGGGATATGGGACATGGGACAGGGGACAGGGGACATGGGGACATAGGGGATAGGGGGACATAGGGGACAAGGGACATGGGGATATGGGGGCAGGGGACATGGGATAGGGGACAGGCAGACATGGGACAGGGGGACATGGGGATATGGGGACAAGGGACATGGGACAGGGGGACATGGGGGACATGGGGACAGGGGGACATGGGGACAGGGGACAGGGGGATATGGGGACAGGGAATATGGGGACATGGGATATGGGGACATGGGACAGGGGGACATGGGACAGGGGGACATGGGGACATGGGACAGGGGACATGGGACAGGGACAGGGGACATGGGACAGGGGGACAAGGGAGGACAGAAAGACACGGGGGACACGGGGGGACACGAGGTGACAAGGGGGACACAGGGGGACACAGGGGGACATGAGAAAACACGGGGGGACAATGTGGGCGTGGGGGGGCACGGGTGGAAAGAGGGGCGACACGGGGGGACACTGAAGGACATGGGGGGACACAAGAGGACATGGGGGGACACGGGTTGATATGGGGGGACACGAGAGGACATGGGGGGATGTGGGAGGACACAAGGTGACAAGGGGGACGCAAGGGACACGGGGGGACACGGCAGGGACAAAGTGGGCATGGGGGGGACACGGGTGGGAAGGGGGACACAGGGGGACACAAGGGGACATGGGGGGGACATGAGAGGACACGGGGGGACAAAGTGGGTGTGGGCGGGACACGGGTGGAAAGGGGACACGGGGACACATGGGGGACACGGGGGGACACAGTGGGGGACACGTGGGACACGGGGGGACATGAGAGGACACAGGGGGACACGGGAGGACACGGGGGGACAAAGTGGGCATGAGGGGGACACAGGTGGGAAGGGGACACGGGGGGACACAAGGGACATGGCGGGGACAAGGGGGACATGGAGAGAATGCGCGGGGACAAAGGGGGACACGGGAGGGGACACAAAGTGGGAGTGGGGGGACACAGGTGGGAAGGGGACACAGGTGGGAAGGGGACACGGGGGGACACAAGGGACACGGGGGGGACAAGGGGGACGTGGAGAGAACACGAGGGGACACGGCGGGGGGACAAAGTGGGCGTGGGGGTACAAGCGGGAACACGGGTGATGCCGGGGGTGGCCGGGGGGTGGCGATGTCGCGATGTCGGGTTGTGTCGTGTCGCAATGTGTGGGGCGGTGTCGCGATGTCGCGATCCCCGTGGCAGCGGGCGGGGCCGCCCCCCCGGCCCCCCCCGAGCTGTCGGCGCTGCTGGAGCTGGTGGCGAGTGCGCAGGGCCGGCGGATGGACGAGCAGCGGCTGCCGGTGCCGCGCCTGCCCGGCTTCGGGAACGGACAGGTACGGACCGGGACAGGGACACCGGGACCGATGGGGACACTGGGACAGGGACACTGGGACAGGGACACTGGGACAGCGGGGACACAGGGACATGGGGACACCGGGGTTCGGGGGGACAGGGACCCGTGGTGAGCGCGCAGGGCCGGCGGATGGACGAGCAGCGGCTGCCGGTGCCGCGCCTGCCCGGCTTCGGGAACGGACAGGTACGGACCGGGACGCACCGGGACGGATGGGGACACCGGGACAGGGACACTGGGACAGGGACACTGGGACAGCGGGGACACAGGGACATGGGGACACCGGGGTTCGGGGAGACAGGGACCCGGGGCGAGTGCGCAGGGCCGGCGGGTGGACGAGCAGCGGCTGCCGGTGCCGCGCCTGCCCGGCTTCGGGAACGGACAGGTACGGACCGGGACAGGGACACCGGGACTGGGACAGACTGGGGACAGGGGACACCGGGACAGGGACACCTGGACAGGGACCGACAGGGGACACCGGGACAGGGGGGACACTGGGGTTAGGGGGGGACAGGGACAGAGGGTGGACAGGGACACCAGGACACCGGGACATGGACCCCGGGACCAGGACAGGGAGCAGGGGACAGGGACACGGGGACAGGGACCAGGGGACACCAGGACAGGGACACCGGGACGGGGACCGACAGGGGACACTGGGACAGGGGGACACCGGGGTTCGGGGGGGACAGGGACCCGGGGCGAGTGCGCAGGGCCGGCGGATGGACGAGCAGCGGCTGCCGGTGCCGCGCCTGCCCGGCTTCGGGAACGGACAGGTACGGACCGATGGGGACACCGGGACCGATGGGGACACCGAGACCGATGGGGACACTGGGGCAGGGACACTGGGACAGGGACACTGGGACATGGGGACACCGGGGTTCGGGGGGGACAGGGACCCGTGGTGAGCGCGCAGGGCCGGCGGGTGGACGAGCAGCGGCTGCCGGTGCCGCGCCTGCCCGGCTTCGGGAACGGACAGGTACGGACCGGGACCGATGGGGGCACCGGGACCGATGGGGACACCG
Source organism: Columba livia (assembly GCF_036013475.1). Lineage (NCBI taxonomy): Eukaryota > Metazoa > Chordata > Aves > Columbiformes > Columbidae > Columba > Columba livia. The sequence goes on along the minus strand of NC_088631.1, from coordinate 1,316,437 downwards.
GGACCGATGGGGACACTGGGACAGGGACACTGGGACAGCGGGGACACAGGGACATGGGGACACCGGGGTTCGGGGGGACAGGGACCCATGGTGAGCGCGCAGGGCCGGCGGATGGACGAGCAGCGGCTGCCGGTGCCGCGCCTGCCCGGCTTCGGGAACGGACAGGTACGGACCGGGACCGATGGGGACACCGGGACAGGGGGGACACTGGGACAGGGGGGACACTGGGGCAGGGACACTGGGACATGGGGACACCGGGGTTCGGGGGGACAGGGACCCGGGGCGAGTGTGCAGGGCCGGCGGATGGACGAGCAGCGGCTGCCGGTGCCGCGCCTGCCCGGCTTCGGGAACGGACAGGTACGGACCGGGACGCACCGGGACCGATGGGGACACCGGGACATGGACACCGGGACAGGGAGAGACTGGGGACAGGGGACACCGGGACATGGACACCTGGACAGGGACCGACAGGGGACAGCGGGACAGGGAGGACACTGGAGTTCGGGGGGGACAGGGACAGAGGGTGGACAGGGACACCAGGACACCGGGACAGGGACCAGGGGACACCAGGACAGGGACACCGGGACGGGGACACCGGGACGGGGACCAACAGGGGACACTGGGACAGGGGGACACCGGGGCTCGGGGGGACAGGGACCCGTGGTGAGCGCGCAGGGCCGGCGGATGGACGAGCAGCGGCTGCCGGTGCCGCGCCTGCCCGGCTTCGGGAACGGACAGGTACGGACCGGGACCGATGGGGGCACCGGGACCGATGGGGACACCGGGACCGATGGGGACACTGGGACAGGGACACTGGGACAGCGGGGACACAGGGACATGGGGACACCGGGGTTCGGGGGGACAGGGACCCATGGTGAGCGCGCAGGGCCGGCGGATGGACGAGCAGCGGCTGCCGGTGCCGCGCCTGCCCGGCTTCGGGAACGGACAGGTACGGACCGGGACGCACCGGGACCGATGGGGACACCGGGACATGGACACCGGGACAGGGAGAGACTGGGGACAGGGGACACCGGGACATGGACACCTGGACAGGGACCGACAGGGGACAGCGGGACAGGGAGGACACTGGAGTTCGGGGGGGACAGGGACAGAGGGTGGACAGGGACACCAGGACACCGGGACAGGGACCAGGGGACACCAGGACAGGGACACCGGGACGGGGACACCGGGACGGGGACCAACAGGGGACACTGGGACAGGGGGACACCGGGGCTCGGGGGGACAGGGACCCGTGGTGAGCGCGCAGGGCCGGCGGATGGACGAGCAGCGGCTGCCGGTGCCGCGCCTGCCCGGCTTCGGGAACGGACAGGTACGGACCGGGACAGGGACACCGGGACCGATGGGGACACCGGGACAGGGACAGACTGGGGACAGGGGACACCGGGACATGGACACCGGGACAGGGACCGACAGGGGACACCGGGACAGGGGGGACACTGGGGTTAGGGGGGGACAGGGACAGAGGGTGGACAGGGACACCAGGACACCGGGACAGGGACCCCGGGACCAGGACAGGGAGCAGGGGACAGGGACACCGGGACAGGGACCAGGGGACACCAGGACAGGGACACCGGGACGGGGACACCGGGACGGGGACCGACAGGGGACACTGGGACATGGGGACACCGGGGTTCGGGGCGAGTGCGCAGGGCCGGCGGGTGGACGAGCAGCGGCTGCCGGTGCCGCGCCCGCCCGGCTTCGGGAACGGACAGGTACGGACCGGGACAGGGACACTGGGACAGGGACACCGCGACTGGGACACCGGGACTGGGACAGGGACCAGAGGACAGGGACACCGGGACAGGGACACTGGGACAGGGACAGACTGGGGATACCGGGACAGGGAGGACACTGGGGTTCAGGGGGGACAGGGACACCAGGACACCGGGACAGGGACCCCGGGACCAGGACAGGGAGCAGGGAACAGGGACCAGGGGACACCGGGACGGGGACACCGGGACGGGGACCAACAGGGGACACTGGGACATGGGGACACCGGGGTTCGGGGGGACAGGGACCCGTGGCGAGTGCGCAGGGCCGGCGGATGGACGAGCAGCGGCTGCCGGTGCCGCGCCTGCCCGGCTTCGGGAACGGACAGGTACGGACCGGGACGCACCGGGACCGATGGGGACACCGGGACAGGGACACTGGGACAGCGGGGACACAGGGACATGGGGACACCGGGGTTCGGGGGGACAGGGACCCGTGGTGAGCGCGCAGGGCCGGCGGATGGACGAGCAGCGGCTTACGGTGCCGCGCCCGCCCGGCTTCGGGAACGGACAGGTACGGACCGGGACCGATGGGGACACCGGGACAGGGACAGACTGGGGACAGGGGACACCGGGACATGGACACCGGGACTGGGACAGAGACCAGAGGACAGGGACGCCGGGACAGGGACCGACAGGGGACACCGGGACAGGGAGGACACTGGGGTTCAGGGGGGACAGGGACACCAGGACACCGGGACAGGGACCCCGGGACCAGGACAGGGAGCAGGGGACAGGGACCAGGGGACACCGGGACGGGGACACCGGGACAGGGACCGACAGGGGACACTGGGACAGGGGGGACACTGGGGTTCGGGGGGGACAGAGACCAGGGGGACACCGGGGTTCGGGGGGGACAGGGACAGAGGGGGGACAGGGACACCAGGACACTGGGACACGGACCGGGGGACAGGGACTGATAGGGGGACACCGTGCCATGGGGACACCGGGGTTTGGGGGGACAGGGACTGACTGGGGACACCGGGACGGGGGGACACTGGGGTTCAGGGGGGACAGGGACAGAGGGTGGACAGGGACACCAGGACACCCGGACAGGGACCAATAGGGGGACACCGTGACATGGGGACAGCGGGGTTTGGAGGGACAGGGACCAGGGGACAGGGAGACACCGGGGTTAGGGGGGGACAGGGACAGAGCGGGGACAGGGACACCAGGACAGGGACCGGGGGACAGGGACCAATAGGGGGACACCGTGACATGGGGACACTGGGGTTCAGGGGGGACAGGGACCAGGGGACCAGGGGACACTGGGGTTCAGGGTCGACAGGGACAGAGGGTGGACAGGGACACCAGGACAGGGACCAATAGGGGGACACCGTGACATGGGGACACCAGGGTTCGGGGGGACAGGGACTGGAGGACAGGGGGACACCGGGACAGGGGGGACAGGGACCAACAGGGGACACTGAGACATGGGGACACCGGGGTTCGGGGGGACACTGGGACAGGGGGCACACCGGGGTTCAGGGGGGACAGGGACATGGGGACACTGGGGTTCAGGGGGACAGGGACCGATGGGGGACACCGGGACAGGGGGACAGGGACCGATAGGGGGACAGGGGACACTGGGGTTCGAGGGGACAGGGACAGACATGGGGACACTGGGACAGGGGGACCAGGGAACAGGGACATGGGGACATTGGGGTTCGGGGGGACAGGGACCGATGGGGGACACCGGGACAGGGGGACAGGGACCGATAGGGGGACACTGAGGTTCGAGGGGACAGGGACAGACATGGGGACACTGGGACAGGGGGACCAGGGAACAGGGACATGGGGACATTGGGGTTCGGGGGGACAGGGACCGATGGGGGACACTGGGACAGGGGGACAGGGACCGATAGGGGGACACTGGGGTTCGAGGGGACAGGGACAGACATGGGGACACTGGGACAGGGGGACCAGGGAACAGGGACATGGGGACATTGGGGTTCGGGGGGACAGGGACTGATGGGGGACACTGGGACAGGGACCAATAGGGGGACAGGGAGCTACTGGGGTTCAGGGGGACACTGGGACAGGGGGACAGGGACAGATGTGGGGACACCGGGACAGGGGGACCAGGGAACAGGGACATGGGGACACCGGGGTTCGGGGGGGACAGGGACCAATAGGGGGACACTGGGATGGGGAGACACTGGGGTTCAGGGGGACAGGGACATGGGGACACTGGGGTTTGGGGGAACAGGGACCAGGGGACATGGGGACATCGGGGTTCAGGGGGGGACAGGTAGCAACATGGGGGAACAAGGAGGACACTGCAGGGACAGGAACTAGGGTTTGAGGGGGACAGGTAAGGGGACATGGGGGGACATTGGGGACACTGAGGGACAGGGACTTGGGGGGCAGGTACGGAGGGGACACCGGGGGGACATGGGGGGACAAGGGGCTTGGGGGACACAGGGACATGGGGGGGACACCTGGGACCCTCCTGGTGTCACCCCCATGTTGGGGACACCCCCCCATTGTCACCCCCCCATCTCCCCACAGGACTGAGCTCCAGCCCCTGATGGTGTCACCGACCCCCAACGTCCCCAAGCTCGTGATGTCACCCCACGTGTCCCCCCCCCCAGGCTGTCACCCCCAATAAACCCCCTGATGGCGTCACTGTGGGGCCTGGGACACGGGGCGGGAGGGGGGGGACACGGGTGACATTGCGGGGGGACATGGAGGGGGGGACACAAGGGACACCCGCAGGGGTGACACTAAGGGACACCCGCACCAACGGGTGACATGAAGGGGGTCCCACGGGTGACACTAAGGGACACCCGCACCAACGGGTGACACGAGGGGGGGCCCACGGGTGACACTAAGGGGCACCCGCACCAACGGGTGACACGAGGGGGGTCCCACGGGTGACACTAAGGGACACCCGCACCAACGGGTGACACGAGGGGGGTCCCACGGGTGACACTAAGGGACACCCGCACCAACGGGTGACACGAGGGGGGTCCCACGGGTGACACTAAGGGACACCCGCACCACCGGGTGACACGAGGGGGATCCCGCGGGTGACACTAAGGGGCACCCGCACCACCGGGTGACACGAGGGGGGTCCCACGGGTGACACTAAGGGGCACCCGCACCACCGGGTGACACGAGGGGGGTCCCACGGGTGACACTAAGGGACACCCGCACCAACGGGTGACACGAGGGGGGTCCCACGGGTGACACTAAGGGACACCCGCACCACCGGGTGACACGAAGCGGGTCCCACGGGTGACACTAAGGGACACCCGCACCAACGGGTGACAAGAGGGGGGTCCCACGGGTGACACTAAGGGACACCCGCACCAACGGGTGACACGACGGAGGTCCCACGGGAGACACTAAGGGACACCCGCACCACCGGGTGACACGAGGGGGGTCCCACGGGTGACACTAAGGGACACCCGCACCAACGGGTGACACGAGGGGGTTCCCACGGGTGACACTAAGGGACACCCGCACCAACGGGTGACACGACGCGGGTCCCACGGGTGACACTAAGGGACACCCGCACCACCGGGTGACACGAGGGGGGTCCCACGGGAGACACTAAGGGACACCCGCACCAACGGGTGACACGAGTGGGGTCCGACGGGTGACACTAAGGGACACCCGCACCACCGGGTGACACGAGGGGGGTCCCACGGGTGACACTAAGGGACTCCCGCACCACCGGGTGACACGAGGGGGGTCCCACGGGTGACACTAAGGGACACCCGCACCAACGGGTGACACGAGGGGGGTCCCACGGGTGACACTAAGGGACACCCGCACCAACGGGTGACAAGAGGGGGGTCCCGCGGGTGACACTAAGGGACACCCGCACCAACGGGTGACAAGAGGGGGGTCCCGCGGGTGACACTAAGGGACACCCGCACCAACGGGTGACACGAGGGGGGTCCCACGGGTGACACTAAGGGACACCCGCACCACCGGGTGACACGAAGCGGGTCCGACGGGTGACACTAAGGGACACCTGCACCACTGGGTGACACGAGGGGGGTCCCACGGGTGACACTAAGGGACACCCACACCAACGGGTGACATGAGGGGGGTCCCACGGGTGACACTAAGGGACACCCGCACCAACGGGTGACACGAGGGGGGTCCGATGGGTGACACTAAGGGACACCCACAGCACACAGGTGGCACAAAGGGACACGAGGTCCCCAGCACCCCCCTGGTGGCACCAGGGGACACCGAAGCCACCTCCCATGTCACCCTGGGTGACACCGCCCCCCCCGTGTCACCGTGTCCCCCCACGCAGGCGGTGACGGTGACAATGACAATACCAGCACTGTTTATTGGCGTTGGGGACACCGCGGGTGGCATTGTCCCCTCCAAGGATGGTGACGCTACCAGAGCAGGGACATGGGGACGGCCACGTGTCCCCGTGTCACTCATGTGGTGGCATCAGGACACGGCCACGTGTCCCCATGTCACGGACGCGGTGACAAGATGCGGCCAGATGTCCCCTCTGTTGCGGCGGTGGCACCGGGACGCAGCCGCGTGTCCCTTGTCACCAACGCGGTCCCAGCGGTGGCATCAGGACAAAGCCACATGTCCCCTTTGTCCCCTCTTGTCACCCGTGTGGCCACAGCGATGGCATCAGGTGGCAGTCACTGTCCCCCTTGTCACCAACACGGTCACAGCGATGACATGAGGACAAAGCCACATGTCCCCTTTGTCCCCTCTTGTCACCAATGTGACCATGGCGATGGCACGAGGATGAAGCCACATGTCCCCTTTGTCCCCTCTTGTCACCAACGTGGCCACAGCGATGGCATCAGGTGGCAGTCACTGTCCCCTTTGTCACCAACACGGTCACAGCGATGACATGAGGACAAAGCCACATGTCTCCTTTGTCCCCTCTTGTCACCAATGTGGCCACAGCGATGGCATCAAGTGGCAGTCGCTGTCCCCTTTGTCACCAACACGGTCACAGCGATGACACGAAGACGAAGCCACATGTCCCCTTTGTCCCCTCTTGTCACCCGTGTGGCCACAGCGATGGCATCAGGTGCCAGACGCTGTCCCCTTTGTCACCAACACGGTCACAGCGATGACATGAGGACAAAGCCACATGTCCCCTTTGTCCCCTCTTGTCACCAATGTGACCATGGCGACGGCACGAGGATGAAGCCACGTGTCCCCTTTGTCCCCTCTTGTCACCAATGTGACCATGGCGATGGCACAAGGATGAAGCCACGTCCCCTTTGTCCCCTCTTGTCACCAATGTGGCCACAGCGATGGCATCAGGTGGCAGTCACTGTCCCCTTTGTCACCAACACGGTCACAGCGATGACATGAGGACAAAGCCACATGTCTCCTTTGTCCCCTCTTGTCACCAACGTGGCCACAGCGATGACATCAGGTGGCAGTCGCTGTCCCCTTTGTCACCAACACGGTCACAGCGATGACATGAGGACAAAGCCACCTGTCCCCTTTGTCCCCTCTTGTCACCAATGTGGCCACAGCGATGGCATCAGGTGGCAGTCACTGTCCCCTTTGTCACCAACACGGTCACAGCGATGGCACGAAGATGAAGCCGCGTGTCCCCTTTGTCCCCTCTTGTCACCAATGTGACCATGGCGATGGCACGAGGATGAAGCCACCTGTCCCCTTTGTCCCCTCTTGTCACCAACATGGTCACAGCGATGACATGAGGACAAAGCCACCTGTCCCCTTTGTCCCCTCTTGTCACCCGTGTGGCCACAGTGATGGCATCAGGTGGCAGTCACTGTCCCCCTTGTCACCAACACGGTCACAGCGATGACATGAGGACAAAGCCACCTGTCCCCTTTGTCCCCTCTTGTCACCAACGTGGCCACAGCGATGACATGAGGACAAAGCCACCTGTCCCCTTTGTCCCCTCTTGTCACCAATGTGACCATGGCGATGGCACGAGGATGAAGCCACCTGTCCCCTTTGTCCCCTCTTGTCACCAACACGGCCATGGTGGTGGCATCGGGACACGGCCACGGTGACAAATGTAGTCAAATGTCCCCTCTTGTCACCACCACAGTGACAGTGACGGCGCCAGGACGAAGCCGCGTGTCCCCGGTGTCACCGCGAAGCCACGTTGAGCTGCCACGTGTCCCCGGTGTCACGGCCGCGGTGTCACACGCTGGGGGTGGCCGCTGTCCCCGTGTCCCCTCAGTCTCGGGTCCCCTCCCGCAGCCGCCGCTTCAGCTCAGCCAGGACCCGGCGCTGGGGACATGGGGACAAAGGGGACATGGGGTCAGGGGGGACATGGGGACAGGGGATAGTGGGGACATGGGGACACAGGGATAGGAGACAGTGGGGACAATGAGGACAGGGGGGACAGAGGGGACATGGGGACAGTGGGGACGCAGGGACGGGGGACAGGGGATAGTGGGGACAGTGGGGACATGGGGACAGTGAGGACATGGGCAGAGTGGGGACAGGGGATATGGGGACAGTGGGGACATGGGCAGAGAGGGGACAGGGGATAGTGGGGACATGGGAACACAGGGATAGGAGACAGTGGGGACAATGAGGACAGGGGGGACAGAGGGGACATGGGGACAGTGGGGACACAGGGATGGGGGACAGGGGATAGTGGGGACAGTGGGGACATGGGGACAGTGAGGACATGGGCAGAGAGGGGACAGTGGGGACATGGGGACAGTGAGGACATGGGCAGAGAGGGGACAGGGGGATATGGGGACAGTGGAGACATGGGCAGAGAGGGGACAGGGGATAGTGGGGACATGGGGACACAGGGATAGGAGACAGTGGGGACAATGAGGACAGGAGGGACAGAGGGGACATGGGGACAGTGGGGACAGGGGATATGGGGACAGTGGGGACAGTGGGGACATGGGAACAGTGGGGACGCAGGAATGGGAGACAGGGGATATGGGGACAGTGGGGACATGGGGACAGTGAGGACATGGGCAGAGAGGGGACAGGGGGATATGGGGACAGTGGGGACATGGGGACAGTGGGGACATGGGCAGAGTGGGGACAGGGGATATGGGGACAGTGGGGACATGGGGACAGTGGGGACATGGGCAGAGTGGGGACAGGGGGATATGGGGACGGGGGGACACAAGGGAAGTGGGGACACAGGGATGAGGGACAGGGGATAGTGGGGACATGGGGACAGTGGGGACAGGGGGGACAATGGTGACAGGGGGACGGGGGATAGAGGACAGGGGGGACAATGGGGACAGGGGACATGGGGATAGTGGGGACACAGGGATGGGGGACAGGGGATAGTGGGGACAGTGAGGACATGGGCAGAGTGGGGACAGGGGACAGTGGGGACAGGGGGACATGGGGACGGGGGGACACGAGGACAATGGGGCCACAGGGATGAGGGACAGGGGATATTGGGGACATGGGGACACAGGGACAGGGGATATTGGGGACATGGGGACAGTGGGGACAGGGGGACAGTGGGGACAGTGAGGACATGGGCAGAGTGGGGACAGGGGACAGTGGGGACAGGGGGGACACGAGGACAGTGGGGACACAGGGATGAGGGACAGGGGATAGTGGGGACATGGGGACAGGAAACAGTGGGGACATGGGGACAGGGGGGACAGGGGGACAAGGGACAGGGGGACAAGGGCTCAGTGAGGACAGGGGACATGGGACAGTGGGGAAAGTGGTTCAGTGGGGACATGGGGACACAGGGGATCAGAGGACAGTTGGGGACAGGGGACACAGGAGAAAGGGGACAATGGGGACATGGGACAGTGGGGACAGGGGACACGGGGGACATGAGGTGAGGGGACAATAGGGGGTCAAGGGACAGCAGGGACATGGGGCCAGTGGGGACATGGAGACATGGGACTGGGGACAGCGGGGACAGGGGACACGGGACAGTGGGGACATGTTGGGGACCTTGGGGACATTGGGGACACTAAGGGGATGCTGGGGACACTGCGAGGACATTGAGAGGGTTGTTGGGGACATTGTGGGGGACACTGGGGGGATGTTTGGAACATTGGGGACACTGGAGAGACGTTGGGGACATGGGGGTGACACAGACAGTGACACTGGGGACACAGGGGTGACACATGGGACACGGAGGTGACATTGGGGACATCGGGGTCACTCACCCGCTCAGGGTCGTCGGGCGGAAAAATCTCCCTCTGGGGACAAGGGCAGGGTCAGGGGGGACCCAGGCGTCCGGGCCCCTCCCCAACAGGGGACCCAGGCGTCCGGGGCCCCAACCCCCTTTAGGGGACCCAGGAATCCAGGTCCCTCTCCCCCTAAGGGACCCAGGCGTCCGGGGCCCCAACCCCCTTTAGGGGACCCAGGCGTCCGGGGCTCTCCCCCTAAGGGACCCAGGTGTTCAGGGCCACTTCCCCCCAGGGGACCCAGGCGTCCGGGGCCCTCCCACTAAGGGACCCAGGCGTTCGGGGCCCCAGCCTCCTTTAGGGGACCCAGGCGTCCGGGGCTCTCCCCCTAAGGGACCCAGGTGTCCAGGGCCACTTCCCCCCAGGGGACCCAGGCGTTCGGGGCCCTCCCCACCAGGGGACCCAGGTGTCCGGGGCCACTCCCCCACTAAGGGACCCAGGTGTCCGGGGCCCTCCCCCTAAGGGACCCAGGCATCCAGGGCCCTCCCACTAAGGTACCCAGGTGTCCGGGGCCCTCCCACTAAGGGACCCAGGCGTCCGGGGCCCCAACCCCCTTTAGGGGACCCAGGCGTCCGGGGCCCTTCCCACCAGGGGACCCAGGTGTCCGGGGCCACTCCCCGACTAAGGGACCCAGGTGTCCGGAGCCCTCCCACTAAGGGACCCAGGCGTCCGGGGCCCCAACCGCCTTTAGGGGACCCAGGCGTCCGGGGCCCTCCCACTAAGGGACCCAGGCGTCCGGGGCCCCAACCCCCTTTAGGGGACCCAGGCGTCCGGGGCCCTCCCCACCAGGGGACCCAGGTGTCCGGGGCCACTCCCCCACTAAGGGACCCAGGTGTCCGGGGCCCTCCCCCTAAGGGACCCAGGCGTCCGGGACCCCAACCCCCTTTACAGGACCCAGGCATTCGGGGCCCTCCCCCCCAGAAGGACCCAGGTGTCCGGGGCCCCAACCCCCCTTTAGGGGACCCAGGCGTCTGGGCCCCGCCCACCTTGCGCTTGACCACGCCCCCCTGGAACGGCCCCGCCTGGTTCGAGACCCAGAAAACGCCAACAGGGAAGGACAAATAGAGGAACATCTGGGGACAGCGACATTGTCACCTCCTGTCACCCCCCCTGGGGTCACCCGCTGTCCCCAATGTCACCCGTGTCCTGGTGTCACCCAATTTCACCTGTGTCCTGGTGTCACCCACTGTCACCTGTGTTCCGGTATCCCCCGGTATCCCCCAATGTTACCTGTGTTCCAGTGTCACCCCCTGTCCCCAGTGTCACCCGTGTCCTGGTGTCACCCTGTCCCCAATGTCATCCATGTTCTGGTGTCACCCACTGTCCCCCAATGTCACCCGCTGTCCCCCCCATGTCACCCGAGTCCCGGTGTCACCCACTGTCCCCAATGTCATCCGTGTTCCGGTGTCACCCACTGTCCCCCAATGTCACTCGTGTCCTGGTGTCACCCGTGTCCCGATGTCCCCCACTGTCACCTGTATCCCAGTGTCACCCACTGTCCCCCAATGTCACCTGTGTCCTGGGTTCACCCACTGTCCCCAATGTCACCCATGTCCCAGTGTCACCCACTGTCCCCCAATGTCACCTGTGTCCCGGTGTCACCCACTGTCACCAATGTCACCTGTGTCCCGGTGTCCCCTGCTGTCCTCCAATGTCACCTGTGTCCAGGTGTCACTCACTGTCCCCAACGTCACCCATGTCACGGTGTCACCCATTGTTCCCAATGTCACCTGTGTCCTGTTATCACCTGCTGTCCTCCAATGTCACCCGTGTGCGGGTGTCACCCGCTGTCCCCCCAATGTCACCCGTGTCCTGGTGTCACCCCCTGTCCCCCATGTCCAAGGGTCACCCGCTGTCCCCAATTTCACCCTTGTCCAGGTGTCACCTGCTGTCCCCAATGTCACCCCTGTCCCGGTGTCACCCACCACCCCCAATGTCACCTGTGTCCCCTTATCTCCTGCTGTCCCCCAATGTCACCCGTTTGCGGGTGTCACCCGCTGTCCCCCCAATGTCACCTGTGTCCTGGTGTCACCCACTGGCCCACAATGTCATCTGTGTCCTGGTGTCACCCACTGTCCCCAATGTCACCCATGTCCCGGTGTCACCCACTGTCCCCCAATGTCACTCATGTCCCGGTGTCACCCGTGTCCCAGTGTCCCCCACTGTCACCTGTATCCCAGTCTCACCTGCTGTCCCCAGTGTCACCCACTGTCCCCCAATGTCACTTGTGTCCCGGTGTCCCCTGCTGTCCTCCAATGTCACTTGTGTCCAGGTGTCACTCACTGTCCCCAATGTTGCGGTGTCACCCATTGTTCCCAATGTCACCTGTGTCCCGTTATCACCTGCTGTCCTCCAATGTCACCCGTGTGCGGGTGTCACCCGCTGTCCCCAATGTCACCCATGTCCAGGTGTCACCCGCTGTCCCCAATGTCACCCGTGTCCAGGTGTCACCTGCTGTCCCCAATGTCACCAATGTCCCGGTGTCACCCACCGCCCCCAATGTCACCTGTGTCCCCTTATCACCTGCTGCCCCCCAATGTCACCCGTGTCCTGGTGTCACCCCCTGTCCCCCACGTCCCAGTGTCACCCGCTGTCCCCAATGTCACCCGTGTCCAGGTGTCACCTGCTGTCCCCAATGTCACCCATGTCCCGGTGTCACCCACCGCCCCCAATGTCACCCGTGTCCCGTCATCACCCGCTGTCCCCCCAATGTCACCCGTGTCCCGCTGTCCCCCACTGGCCCCAAAGTCACCCATGTCCTGGTGTCACCCGCTGGCCCCAATGTCACCCATGTCCTGGTGTCACCTGCTGTCCCCAATGTCACCCATGTCCTGGTGTCACCCACCGCCCCCAATGTCACTTGTGTACCTGTGTCCCCCACTGTCCCCAATGTCACCTGTGTCCTGGTGCCACCCCCTGTCCCCCAATGTCACCCGTGTCCCGCTGTCCCCCACTGGCCCCAATGTCACCCGTGTCCAGGTGTCACCCGCTGTTCCCCAATGTCACCCGTGTCCAGGTGTCACCTGCTGTCCCCAATGTCACCCGTGTCCAGGTGTCACCCACCACCACCAATGTCACCTGTGTCCCCTTATCACCTGCAGTCCTCCAATGTCACCCGTGTGCGGGTGTCACCCGCTGTCCCCCCAATGTCACCCGTGTCCCACTGTCCCCCATTGGCCCCAAAGTCACCCATGTCTCAGTGTCACCCACCGCCCCCAATGTCACCTGTGTCCCGTTATCACCTGCTGTCCCCCAATGTCACCCGTTTGCGGGTGTCACCCGCTGTCCCCCAATATCACCTGTGTCCTGGTGTCACCTGCTGTCCCCAAAGTCACCCATGTCTCAGTGTCACCCACTGTCCCCAATGTCACCCGTGTCCAGGTGTCACCTGCTGTCCCCAATTTCACCCCTGTCCTGGTGTCACCCACCGCCCCCAATGTCACCCGTGTCCAGGTGTCACCCGCTGTTCCCCAATGTCACTCCTGTCCAGGTGTCACCCACCGCCCCCAATGTCACCTGTGTCCCCTTATCACCTGCAGTCCTCCAATGTCACCCGTGTGCGGGTGTCACCCGCTGTCCCCCCAATGTCACCCATGTCCAGGTGTCACCCGCTGTCCCCCAATGTCACCCGCTGTCCCCTCAATGTCCCTGTCAGGACCCCCCAATGTCACCAGCCCCAATGTCACCCCCGAGTGTCCCCCGGGGGGGGGGGGGGGGGACGGGCCCTTATTGCCCCCACCTCTTATTGCCCCCCCATCCTGATACCCCCCACCTGCCCCCCCCATAGCCCTTAATACCCCCCGGGGTTAATAACCCCTATTGCCCCCCCATGGCTGATACCCCCTCACTGCCCCCCCCCCTTATTAACCCCCCAAAACTGCCCCCCCCATTAATACCCCCCTATTCCCCCCCCCATTAATACCCCCCTATTCCCCCCCCCGCGGTTAATACCCTTTACCTGCCCCCCCAAGGGCTGATTCCCCCCCCATTGCCCCCCCCCAAACTATCCCTAAACTGCCCCCCCATAATTAAGACCCCCCCCTTATTGTCCCCACCCCTCTATTCCCCCCCCCCCATTAATACCCCCCAAGTTATTGCCCTTAATTGCTCCCCCCGCCCGGGTTAATAACCCCTATTGCCCCCCCAGCGGCCCCCTAGCCCCCCATTGCCCGCTTTATTGCTCCAAACCGCCCCCTATTGCCCCCCTTGTTACCCCCCCTTATTGCCCCCCCCTTATTGCCCCCCCAACCGCCCCCCCGCTCCGTTTTCCCCCCGTTTTCCCCCCCACACACCCGCAGGATCTCCAGCTTCACCCCCATGGCGCCTCCACAGCCACTTCCACCTCCCCACCCCGCAACACGGCGGCCGCCCATTGGCCGAGCACCCCAGCACCGACGCCGCCTATTGGACAGAGGAGCGAGCCGGCCAATCAGAGTTAGGCAGAAGGGGCGGCGGGGCGAGGCTCGGCCAAAGGGAGTTAGGCGGGTGGGCGAAGGGAGGGCGAAGGGAGGGCGGAAGTGGCATCAGAGCGGCTCGCCGGAAGTGGTGGCGGAGCGGGAAGGCATGGCGGACGCGGCGGGGATGGCGGAGCCGCCGGGGCCCGGAGCGGAACCGGGAGCGGAACCGGGAGCGGAACCGGGAGCGGAACCGGGAGCGGAACCGGGAGCGGAACCGGAGATGGAGCCGGAGATGGAGCCACCGGAGCCGGGAGCGGCCCCTGGGCCTGAGCTGGAGCCGGGGCCTGGAGCGGAGATGGAGCCGGAGCGGCCCGAGCTGAGCTTTGTGAGTGGGGATCCGGTCCCCCCCACTCCGTCCCCATATATCGTCCCCCCCACCCCGCGTCCCCATGTGTCCGTGTGGTGTCGTTCCCCCCCCCGCGCGGTGTCCTTGTCCCCCCCCCCCAACCCGGTGTCGTTGTCCCCCCCCCCCCCCAACCCGGTGTCCTTGTCCCCCCCCCCACCCCGGTGTCCCTGTCCCCCCCCCCCACCCCGGTGTCCTTTTGTCCCCCCCCCCCCAACCCGGTGTCCTTTTGTCCCCCCCCCCCAACCCGGTGTCCTTTTGTCCCCCCCCCCCCAACCCGGTGTCCTTTTGTCCCCCCCCCCCCAACCCGGTGTCCCTGTCCCCACCCCGTGTTCCTGTCCCCATCCCTGTCCCCTCCCTTTCCCGCCACATCTCGGTCCCCTCCCACATCCGTGTCCCTGGGTCCCCTCTCAAGTCCCGGTCCCCACCCACGGCCACGTCTGTGTGTCCCTGTCTCCTCAGTCCCTGTCCCCACTGTCCCGTGTCCCCAGCCCACCTCATATCTGCTCCATGTCCCCCCCGTGGCCCTGTCCCCCCACATCCCAGCTCCCTGTCACCCTCATTCTCTGGTTGTGTCCCCTCACCATGTCCCCATAGTCCCCGTGTCCCCATAGTCCCCATTGTCCCCACTGTCCCCGTGTCCCCGTTGTCCCCACTGTCCCCATAGTCCTTATTGTCCCCACTGTCCCCGTAGTCCCCACTGTCCCCGTTGTCCCCATAGTCCTTATTGTCCCTGTAGTCCCCACTGGCCCCACTGTCCCCGTTGTCCCCACTGTCCCCGTTGTCCCCGTTGTCCCCACTGTCCCCGTAGTCCCCACTGTCCCCATAGTCCCTGTTGTCCCACTGTCCCCATAGTCCCTATTGTCCCCGTTGTCCCCACTGTCCCCATGGTCCCACTGTCCCCATGTCCCCATAGTCCCTATTGTCCCCGTTATCCCCACTGTCCCCGTTATCCCCACTGTCCCCGTAGTCCCCACTGTCCCTGTTGTCCCCATAGTCCCCATGTCCCCACTGTCCCCGTTGTCCCCGTAGTCCCCACTGTCCCCATAGTCCCCATTGTCCCCACTGTCCCCATAGTCCCCGTTGTCCCCACTGTCCCCATAGTCCTTATTGTCCCCACTGTCCCCGTTGTCCCCATAGTCCTTATTGTCCCTGTAGTCCCCATAGTCCCTATTGTCCCCATGGTCCCACTGTCCCCATGGTCCCACTGTCCCCATGGTCCCACTGTCCCCATGTCTCCACTGTCCCCGTTATCCCCACTGTCCCCGTTATCCCCACTGTCCCTATTGTCCCCGTAGTCCTTATTGTCACCGTAGTCCCCACTGTCCCTATTGTCCCCACTGTCCCTATTGTCCCTATTGTCCCCACTGTCCCCACAGTCCCCGTTGTCCCCACTGCCCCCGTTGTCCCCATAGTCCCCGTTGTCCCCACTGCCCCCATGTCCCCATAGTCCCCACTGTCCCCATGTCCCCAGCAGCAGGAGGCGCCGCATGAGCAGCTGCTGCGCTCCCTGTCACCCCCGTTCTCTACCCCGTCACCCCCTATTGTCACTCCCTTTCTCCCTTTGTTCTGTGTCCACCTGTTCCAGCCGATCCCTGACAGTGTCCCCGCGTCCCCTGATGTCCCCACGTCCCCTGATGTCCCCAGGAGAGCAGAAGGTTTCACATGAGGAGGAGCTGCTGTGTTTTGTCCTTGTCCCCCCGTTGTCCCCCCTCGTTCCCCATTGTCCCCCCTCCTTCCAGCTCCTCATGTCCCCATTGTCCCCGTCCCTTGACGGTGTCCCCGTTGTCCCCAATGTCCCCAGGAGGAGGAGGAGGTTCCCCCCTCGTTCCCCATTGTCCCCCCTCGTTCCCCATTGTCCCCCCTCGTTCCCCATTGTCCCCCCTCGTTCCCCATTGTCCCCCCTCGTTCCCCATTGTCCCCCCTCGTTCTGGCTCCTCGTGTCCCCTGACGGTGTCCCCGTTGTCCCCAATGTCCCCAGGAGGAGGAGGTTCCCCCTCGTTCCCCATTGTCCCCCCTTGTTCTGGCTCCTCGTGTCCCCTGACGGTGTCCCCATTGTCCCCAATGTCCCCAGGAGGAGGAGGAGGTTCCCCCTTCGTTCCCCATTGTCCCCCCTCGTTCCCCATTGTCCCCCCTCGTTCTGGCTCCTCGTGTCCCCTGACGGTGTCCCCATTGTCCCCAATGTCCCCAGGAGGAGGTTCCCCCCTCGTTCCCCATTGTCCCCCCTCGTTCTGGCTCCTCGTGTCCCCTGACGGTGTCCCCAATGTCCCCAGGAGGAGGTTCCCCCTCATTCCCCATTGTCCCCCCTCCTTCCAGCTCCTCATGTCCCCATTGTCCCTGTCCCCTGACGGTGTCCCCATTGTCCCCAATGTCCCCAGGAGGAGGAAGAGGTTCCCCCTCGTTCCCCATTGTCCCCCCTCGTTCTGGCTCCTCGTGTCCCCTGACGGTGTCCCCATTGTCCCCAATGTCCCCAGGAGGAGGTTCCCCCCTCGTTCCCCATTGTCCCCCCTCGTTCTGGCTCCTCATGTCCCCATTGTCCCCGTCCCCTGACGGTGTCCCCGTTGTCCCCAATGTCCCCAGGAGGAGGTTCCCCCCTCATTCCCCATTGTCCCCCCTCCTTCCAGCTCCTCATGTCCCCATTGTCCCCGTCCCCTGACTGTGTCCCCGTTGTCCCCAATGTCCCCAGGAGGAGGAGGAGGTTCCCCCCTCGTTCCCCATTGTCCCCCCTCGTTCTGGCTCCTCATGTCCCATGACGGTGTCCCCGTTGTCCCCAATGTCCCCAGGAGGAGGAGGAGGTTCCCCCTCATTCCCCATTGTCCCCCCTCATTCCAGCTCCTCATGTCCCCATTGTCCCCATACCCTGACGGTGTCCCCGTTGTCCCCAATGTCCCCAGAAGGAGGAGGAGGTTCCCCCTCGTTCCCCATTGTCCCCCCTCCTTCTGGCTCCTCATGTCCCCATTGTCCCCAATGTCCCCAGGAGGAGGAGGAGGTTCCCCCCTCGTTCCCCATTGTCCCCCCTTGTTCTGGCTCCTCATGTCCCCATTGTCCCCGTCCCCTGACGGTGTCCCCATTGTCCCCAATGTCCCCAGGAGGAGGAGGTTCCCCCTTGTTCCCCATTGTCCCCCCTCGTTCTGGCTCCTCATGTCCCCATTGTCCCCAATGTCCCCAGGAGGAGGAGGAGGTTCCCCCTCATTCCCCATTGTCCCCCATCATTCCAGTTCCTTATGTCCCCATTGTCCCCGTCCCCTGATGGTGTCCCCTTTGTCCCCAATGTCCCCAGGAGGAGGAGGTTCCCCCTGTTCGCCATTGTCCCCCCTCGTTCTGGCTCCTCATGTCCCCGTTGTCCCCAATGTCCCCAGGAGGAGGAGGAGGTTCCCCATGAGGAGGAGCTGCTGTCCCCCCTCGTTCCCCATTGTCCCCCCTTGTTCTGGCTCCTCATGTCCCCATTGTCCCCAATGTCCCCAGGAGGAGGAGGAGGAGGTTCCCCCTTCGTTCCCCATTGTCCCCACTCATTCCAGCACCTCATGTCCCCATTGTCCCCGTCCCCTGACGGTGTCCCCATTGTCCCCAATGTCCCCAGGAGGAGGAGGAGCTTCCCCCTTCATTCTCCATTGTCCCCCCTCGTTCTGGCTCCTCGTGTCCCCTGACGATGTCCCCGTTGTCCCCAATGTCCCCAGGAGGAGGAGGAGGTTCCCCCCTCGTTCCCCATTGTCCCCCCTCATTCCAGCTCCTCATGTCCCCATTGTCCCCGTCCCCTGACGGTGTCCCCGTTGTCCCCATGTCCCCAGGAGGAGGAGGAGCTGCTGTCCCCCCTCATTCCCCATTGTCCCCCCTTGTTCTGGCTCCTCATGTCCCCGTTGTCCCCAATGTCCCCAGGAGGAGGAGGAGGTTCCCCCTTCATTCCCCATTGTCCCCCCTCGTTCTGGCTCCTCGTGTCCCCTGACGGTGTCCCCATTGTCCCCAATGTCCCCAGGAGGAGGAGGTTCCCCCTCGTTCCCCATTGTCCCCCCTCGTTCTGGCTCCTCGTGTCCCCTGACGGTGTCCCCGTTGTCCCCAATGTCCCCAGGAGGAGGAGGAGGTTCCCCCCTCGTTCCCCATTGTCCCCCCTCGTTCTGGCTCCTTGTGTCCCCTGACGGTGTCCCCATTGTCCCCAATGTCCCCAGGAGGAGGTTCCCCCCTCGTTCCCCACTGTCCCCGCTCATTCCAGCTCCTCATGTCCCCATTGTCCTCGTCCCCTGACGGTGTCCCCGTTGTCCCCAGTGTCCCCAGGAGGAGGTTCCCCCTCGTTCCCCATTGTCCCCCATCATTCCAGCTCCTCATGTCCCCATTGTCCCCATACCCTGACGGTGTCCCCATTGTCCCCAATGTCCCCAGGAGGAGGAGGAGGTTCCCCCCTCGTTCCCCATTGTCCCCCCTTGTTCTGGCTCCTCATGTCCCCGTTGTCCCCGTCCCCTGACGGTGTCGCCATTGTCCCCAATGTCCCCAGGAGGAGGAGGAGGTTCCCCCTTCATTCCCCATTGTCCCCCATCATTCCAGCTCCTCATGTCCCCATTGTCCCCATCCCCTGACGGTGTCCCCATTGTCCCCAATGTCCCCAGGAGGAGGAGGAGGTTCCCCCTCGTTCCCCATTGTCCCCCCTCGTTCTGGCTCCTCGTGTCCCCTGACGGTGTCCCCATTGTCCCCAATGTCCCCAGGAGGAGGTTCCCCCCTCGTTCCCCATTGTCCCCCCTCGTTCTGGCTCCTCATGTCCCCATTGTCCCCGTCCCCTGACGGTGTCCCCGTTGTCCCCAATGTCCCCAGGAGGAGGTTCCCCCCTCATTCCCCATTGTCCCCCCTCCTTCCAGCTCCTCATGTCCCCATTGTCCCCGTCCCCTGACTGTGTCCCCGTTGTCCCCAATGTCCCCAGGAGGAGGAGGAGGTTCCCCCCTCGTTCCCCATTGTCCCCCCTCGTTCTGGCTCCTCATGTCCCATGACGGTGTCCCCGTTGTCCCCAATGTCCCCAGGAGGAGGAGGAGGTTCCCCCTCATTCCCCATTGTCCCCCCTCATTCCAGCTCCTCATGTCCCCATTGTCCCCATACCCTGACGGTGTCCCCGTTGTCCCCAATGTCCCCAGAAGGAGGAGGAGGTTCCCCCTCGTTCCCCATTGTCCCCCCTCCTTCTGGCTCCTCATGTCCCCATTGTCCCCAATGTCCCCAGGAGGAGGAGGAGGTTCCCCCCTCGTTCCCCATTGTCCCCCCTTGTTCTGGCTCCTCATGTCCCCATTGTCCCCGTCCCCTGACGGTGTCCCCATTGTCCCCAATGTCCCCAGGAGGAGGAGGTTCCCCCTTGTTCCCCATTGTCCCCCCTCGTTCTGGCTCCTCATGTCCCCATTGTCCCCAATGTCCCCAGGAGGAGGAGGAGGTTCCCCCTCATTCCCCATTGTCCCCCATCATTCCAGTTCCTTATGTCCCCATTGTCCCCGTCCCCTGATGGTGTCCCCTTTGTCCCCAATGTCCCCAGGAGGAGGAGGTTCCCCCTGTTCGCCATTGTCCCCCCTCGTTCTGGCTCCTCATGTCCCCGTTGTCCCCAATGTCCCCAGGAGGAGGAGGAGGTTCCCCATGAGGAGGAGCTGCTGTCCCCCCTCGTTCCCCATTGTCCCCCCTTGTTCTGGCTCCTCATGTCCCCATTGTCCCCAATGTCCCCAGGAGGAGGAGGAGGAGGTTCCCCCTTCGTTCCCCATTGTCCCCACTCATTCCAGCACCTCATGTCCCCATTGTCCCCGTCCCCTGACGGTGTCCCCATTGTCCCCAATGTCCCCAGGAGGAGGAGGAGCTTCCCCCTTCATTCCCCATTGTCCCCCCTCGTTCTGGCTCCTCGTGTCCCCTGACGATGTCCCCGTTGTCCCCAATGTCCCCAGGAGGAGGAGGAGGTTCCCCCCTCGTTCCCCATTGTCCCCCCTCATTCCAGCTCCTCATGTCCCCATTGTCCCCGTCCCCTGACGGTGTCCCCGTTGTCCCCATGTCCCCAGGAGGAGGAGGAGCTGCTGTCCCCCCTCATTCCCCATTGTCCCCCCTTGTTCTGGCTCCTCATGTCCCCGTTGTCCCCAATGTCCCCAGGAGGAGGAGGAGGTTCCCCCTTCATTCCCCATTGTCCCCCCTCGTTCTGGCTCCTCGTGTCCCCTGACGGTGTCCCCATTGTCCCCAATGTCCCCAGGAGGAGGAGGTTCCCCCTCGTTCCCCATTGTCCCCCCTCGTTCTGGCTCCTCGTGTCCCCTGACGGTGTCCCCGTTGTCCCCAATGTCCCCAGGAGGAGGAGGAGGTTCCCCCCTCGTTCCCCATTGTCCCCCCTCGTTCTGGCTCCTTGTGTCCCCTGACGGTGTCCCCATTGTCCCCAATGTCCCCAGGAGGAGGTTCCCCCCTCGTTCCCCACTGTCCCCGCTCATTCCAGCTCCTCATGTCCCCATTGTCCTCGTCCCCTGACGGTGTCCCCGTTGTCCCCAGTGTCCCCAGGAGGAGGTTCCCCCTCGTTCCCCATTGTCCCCCATCATTCCAGCTCCTCATGTCCCCATTGTCCCCATACCCTGACGGTGTCCCCATTGTCCCCAATGTCCCCAGGAGGAGGAGGAGGTTCCCCCCTCGTTCCCCATTGTCCCCCCTTGTTCTGGCTCCTCGTGTCCCCTGACGGTGTCCCCATTGTCCCCAATGTCCCCAGGAGGAGGAGGAGGTTCCCCATGAGGAGGAGGTTCCCCCCTCGTTCCCCATTGTCCCCCCTTGTTCTGGCTCCTCATGTCCCCGTTGTCCCCGTCCCCTGACGGTGTCGCCATTGTCCCCAATGTCCCCAGGAGGAGGAGGAGGTTCCCCCTTCATTCCCCATTGTCCCCCATCATTCCAGCTCCTCATGTCCCCATTGTCCCCATCCCCTGACGGTGTCCCCATTGTCCCCAATGTCCCCAGGAGGAGGAGGAGGTTCCCCCTCGTTCCCCATTGTCCCCCCTCGTTCTGGCTCCTTGTGTCCCCGTTGTCCCCAATGTCCCCAGGAGGAGGAGGAGGTTCCCCCTTCATTCCCCATTGTCCCCCATCATTCCAGCTCCTCATGTCCCCATTGTCCCCATCCCCTGACGGTGTCCCCATTGTCCCCAATGTCCCCAGGAGGAGGAGGAGGTTCCCCCTCGTTCCCCATTGTCCCCCCTCGTTCTGGCTCCTTGTGTCCCCTGACGGTGTCCCCAATGTCCCCAGGAGGAGGAGGAGGTTCCCCCTTCGTTCCCCATTGTCCCCCCTTGTTCTGGCTCCTCATGTCCCCATTGTCCCCGTCCCCTGATGGCGTCCCCATTGTCCCCAATGTCCCCAGGAGGAGGAGGTTCCCCCTTGTTCCCCATTGTCCCCCCTTGTTCTGGCTCCTCGTGTCCCCTGACGGTGTCCCCATTGTCCCAATGTCCCCAGGAGGAGGAGGAGGTTCCCCATGAGGAGGAGCTGCTGTCCCCCCTCGTTCCCCATTGTCCCCCCTTGTTCTGGCTCCTCATGTCCCCGTTGTCCCCGTCCCCTGACGGTGTCGCCATTGTCCCCAATGTCCCCAGGAGGAGGAGGAGGTTCGCCCCTCGTTCCCCATTGTCCCCCCTCGTTCTGGCTCCTCATGTCCCCGTTGTCCCCAATGTCCCCAGGAGGAGGAGGAGGTTCCCCATGAGGAGGAGCTGCTGTCCCCCCCTCGTTCCCCATTGTCCCCCCTTGTTCTGGCTCCTCATGTCCCCATTGTCCCCAATGTCCCCAGGAGGAGGAGGTTCCCCCTCATTCCCCATTGTCCCCCATCATTCCAGCTCCTCATGTCCCCATTGTCCCCGTCCCCTGATGGTGTCCCCTTTGTCCCCAATGTCCCCAGGAGGAGGAGGTTCCCCCTCGTTCCCCATTGTCCCCCCTCGTTCTGGCTCCTCGTGTCCCCTGACGGTGTCCCCATTGTCCCCAATGTCCCCAGGAGGAGGAGGAGGTTCCCCCTCGTTCCCCATTGTCCCCCCTTGTTCTGGCTCCTCATGTCCCCATTGTCCTCGTCCCCTGACGGTGTCCCCATTGTCCCCAATGTCCCCAGGAGGAGGAGGTTCCCCCTTCGTTCCCCATTGTCCCCACTCATTCCAGCACCTCATGTCCCCATTGTTCCCGTCCCTTGACGGTGTCCCCGTTGTCCCCATGTCCCCAGGAGGAGGAGGAGGAGGTTCCCCCTTCGTTCCCCATTGTCCCCCCTTGTTCTGGCTCCTCATGTCCCCATTGTCCCCGTCCCCTGACGGTGTCCCCATTGTCCCCAATGTCCCCAGGAGGAGGAGGAGGTTCCCCCTCGTTCCCCATTGTCCCCCCTCATTCCAGCTCCTCATGTCCCCATTGTCCCCGTCCCCTGATGGTGTCCCCATTGTCCCCAATGTCCCCAGGAGGAGGAGGAGGAGGTTCCCCCTTCATTCCCCATTGTCCCCCCTTGTTCTGGCTCCTCGTGTCCCCTGACGGTGTCCCCATTGTCCCCAATGTCCCCAGGAGGAGGAGGAGGTTCCCCCTTCGTTCCCCATTGTCCCCCCTTGTTCTGGCTCCTCATGTCCCATGACGGTGTCCCCATTGTCCCAATGTCCCCAGGAGGAGGTTCCCCCTCGTTCCCCATTGTCCCCCCTCGTTCTGGCTCCTCGTGTCCCCTGACGGTGTCCCCATTGTCCCCAATGTCCCCAGGAGGAGGTTCCCCCCTCGTTCCCCATTGTCCCCTCTCCTTCCAGCTCCTCATGTCCCCATTGTCCCCGTCCCCTGACGGTGTCCCCATTGTCCCCATGTCCCCAGGAGGAGGAGGAGGTTCCCCCTCGTTCCCCATTGTCCCCCCTTGTTCTGGCTCCTCATGTCCCCATTGTCCCCAATGTCCCCAGGGGGAGGAGGAGGTTCCCCACGAGGAGGAGCTGCTGTCCCCCCTCATTCCCCATTGTCCCCCCTTGTTCTGGCTCCTCGTGTCCCCTGACGGTGTCCCCGTTGTCCCCAGTGTCCCCAGGAGGAGGAGGAGGTTCCCCCTTCGTTCCCCACTGTCCCCCCTCGTTCTGGCTCCTCATGTCCCCATTGTCCCCGTCCCCTGACGGTGTCCCCATTGTCCCCATGTCCCCAGGAGGAGGAGGAGGTTCCCCACGAGGAGGAGCTGCTCCGCAACCCCTTCTCGGTGCGCTGTTGGCTCCGCTACGCGCAGGCCCGGGGGACGGGGCCGCGGCACCGCCTCAACATGCTCTACGAGAGGGCCCTGCGGCAGCTGCCCGGCAGGTGACATGGGGACATGGGGACAATGGGGACTATGGGGGGACAGGGGCGCTGCAGGGGGACACAGGACAGCAGGGACATGGGGACGTTGGGGACACCAGGGGACAGTTCTACGAGAGGGCTCTGCGGCAGCTGCCCGGCAGGTGACATGGGGACATGGGGACACTGGGACATTGGGGACAATGGGGACTATGGGGGGACAGGGCCACTGCAGGGGGACACAGGACAGCAGGGACATGGGGACGTTGGGGACACCAGGGGACAGGGACAGGTCTATGAGAGGGCCCTGCGGCAGCTGCCCGGCAGGTGACAGGGGGACAATGGGGACACAGGGGACAGCAGGGACATGGGGACACCAGGGGACAGGGACAGCTCTACGAGAGGGCCCTGCGGCAGCTGCCCGGCAGGTGACATGGGGACACTGGGAGGACAGCAGGGACATGGGGACATTGGGGACAGTGGGGGGACAGGGGCACTGCAGGGGGACACAGGACAGCAGGGACATGGTGACATGGGGACAGTGGGGGGACAGGGGCACTGCAGGGGGACAGGGGATGGCAGGGACATGGGGACGTTGGGGACACCAGGGGACAGGGACAGCTCTACGAGAGGGCCCTGCGGCAGCTGCCCGGCAGGTGACATGGGGACATTGGGGACACTGGGGGGACAGGGGGGTCTGCAGGGGGGACACAGGACAGCAGGGACATGGGGACGTTGGGGACACCAGGGGACAGCTCTATGAGAGGGCTCTGCGGCAGCTGCCCGGCAGGTGACATGGGGACACTGGGACATTGGGGACACTGGGGACAATGGGAGGACAGGGGCACTGCAGGGGGACAGGGGATGGCAGGGACATGGGGACGTTGGGGACACCAGGGGACAGGGACAGCTCTATGAGGGCCCTGCGGGAGCTGCCTGGAAGGTGACACTGGGGACACTGGGGGGACAGCAGGGACATGGGGACATTGGGGACAGTGGGGGGACAGGGACACTGCAGGGGGACAGGGGATGGCAGGGACATGGGGACGTTGGGGACACCAGGGGACAGGGACAGCTCTATGAGAGGGCCCTGTGGCAGCTGCCTGGAAGGTGACATGGGGACACTGGGGACATTGGGGGGACATGGGGACATCGGGGGGACAGCAGGGACATGGGGACACCAGGGGACAGGGACAGCTCTACGAGAGGGCCCTGCAGGAGCTGCTCGGCAGGTGACATGGGGACACTGGGGACAATGGGGGGACAGGGGCACTGCAGGGGGACAGGGGATGGCAGGGACATGGGGACGTTGGGGGCACCAGGGGACAGGGACAGCTCTACGAGAGGGCCCTGCGGCAGCTGCCTGGCAGGTGACATGGGGACATCGTGGGGACAGCAGGGACATGGGGACACTGGGGGGCATGGGGACATCGGGGGGACAGCAGGGACATGGGGACGCCAGGGGACAGGGACAGCTCTATGAGAGGGCCCTGCAGGAGCTGCCTGGAAGGTGACATGGGGACATTGGGGACAATGGGGGGACAGGGGCACTGCAGGGGGACAGGGGATGACAGGGACATGGGGACGTTGGGGACACCAGGGGACAGGGACAGCTCTATGAGAGGGCCCTGCGGCAGCTGCCTGGCAGGTGACATGGGGACACTGGGGGGACAGCAGGGACATGGGGACATTGGGGGGACAGGGGCGCTGCAGGGGGACACAGGACAGCAGGGACATGGGGACGTTGGGGACACCAGGGGACAGTTCTATGAGAGGGCTCTGTGGCAGCTGCCCGGCAGGTACATGGGGACACTGGGGACATTGGGGACATTGGGGGGACATGGGGACATCGGGGGGACAGCAGGGACATGGGGACACCAGGGGACAAGGACAGCTCTATGAGAGGGCCCTGTGGCAGCTGCCCGGCAGGTGACATGGGGACATGGGGACACTGGGACATTGGGGACAATGGGGGGACAGGGGCACTGCAGGGGCACAGGGGATGGCAGGGACATGGGGACGTTGGGGACACCAGGGGACAGGGACAGCTCTATGAGAGGGAGGTGGGAGGTGCAAGGGGTGACAGGAGGTGACGGTGACACAGGAGGTGACGGTGACACCGGTGTCCCCGCTTACAAGCTGTGGTACCGCTACCTGCGGCTGTGGGAGGTGCCAGGGGTGATGTGGGGTGACAGGTGTCACAGGAGGTGACGGTGACACCGGTGTCCCCAGTTACAAGCTGTGGTACCATTACCTGTGGCTGTGGGAGGTGCCAGGGGTGATGTGGGGTGACAGGTGTCACAGGAGGTGACAATGACACTGGTGTCCCCAGTTACAATCTCTGGTACTGGTACCTGTGGCTGTGGGAGGTGCAAGGGGTGACAGGAGGTGACGGTGACACAGGAGGTGATGGTGACACCTGTGTCCCCAGTTACAATCTCTGGTACTGGTACCTGTGGCTGTGGGAGGTGGCAGGGGTGATGTGGGGTGACAGGAGGTGACGGTGACACAGGAGGTGTTGGTGACACCGGTATCCCCAGTTACAAGCTGTGGTACCGGTACCTGTGGCTGTGGGAGGTGCCAGGGGTGATGTGGTGTGTCAGGGGGTGACAGGTGTCACAGGAGGTGACAATGACACCGGTGTCCCCAGTTACAAGCTGTGGTACTGGTACCTGTGGCTGTGGGAGGTGCAAGGGGTGACAGGAGGTAACGTTGACACAGGAGGTGATGGTGACACCTGTGTCCCCAGTTGCAATCTCTGGTACTGGTACCTGTGGCTGTGGGAGGTGACAGGGGTGATGTGGGGTGACAGGAGGTGACGGTGACACCGGTGTCCCCACTTACAAGCTGTGGTACCGGTACCTGCGGCTGTTGGAGGTGCCAGGGGTGATGTGGGGTGACAAGGGGTGACGGTGACGCCGGTGTCCCCGCTTACAAGCTGTGGTACCGGTACCTGTGGCTGTGGGAGGTGCCAGGGGTGATGTGGGGTGACAGGTGTCACAGGAGGTGACGGTGACACCGGTGTCCCCAGTTACAAGCTGTGGTACTGGTACCTGTGGCTGTGGGAGGTGACAGGGGTGTTGTGGGGTGACAAGGGGTGATGGTGACACCGGTGTCCCCAGTTACAATCTCTGGTACTGGTACCTGCGGCTGTGGGAGGTGCCAGGGGTGATGTGGGGTGACAGGTGTCACAGGAGGTGACGGTGACACCGGTGTCCCCAGTTACAAGCTGTGGTACCGGTACCTGCGGCTGCGGCGGCTCCAGGTCAAAGGTCGCTGCCCCACGGACCCGGCGTTCGAAGAGGCCAACGCCGTCCACGAGAGGGCGCTCGTCTTCATGCACAAGGTGGGGACATTGGGGACACTGGGGACATTGGGGACAATGGGGACATTGGGGACATTGGGGACACGGGGGGACGTTGGGGACAATGGGGACATTGGGGACATTGGGGACACGGGGGGACGTTGGGGGCGGGGGGACGGGACATGGGGACACAGCCTTGAGGGCTGGAGGGGACATGGGGGCAGGGAGGTGGGGAGGGGACATGGGGACACTAGGGGACACACTGCCCCACAACTGCCCCCCAGCACCATAACTGCCACCCTAACCCCACAACTGCCCCACAACTGCCCCACAACTGCCCCACAGCTGCCCCACAACTGCCCCACAACTGCCTCACCAGCCCCGCGGCTGCCCCACAGCTGCCCCCCCAACCCTGCGACTGCCCCACAACTGCCCCCCCAGCCCCATAACTGCCCCCCCAACCCCATGACTGCCCCACAACTGCCCCCCCAACCCCATGACTGCCCCACAACTGCCCCCAGCCCCACAGCTGCCCCCCAACCCCATGACCGCCCCACAACTGCCCCTCAGCCCCACAACTGCCCCCCCAACCCCATGACTGCCCCACAACTGCCCCCCCAACCCCATGACTGCCCCACAACTGCCCCCCAGCCCCACAGCTGCCCCCCCAACCCCATGACTACCCCACGACTGCCCCACAACTGCCCCCAGCCCCACAGCTGCCCCCCCAACCCTATGACTGCCCCACAACTGCCCCCTCAACCCCATGACTACCCCACGACTGCCCCACAACTGCCCCCAGCCCCACAGCTGCCCCCCCAACCCCATGACTGCCCCACAGCTGCCCCCCCAACCCCATGACTGCCCCACAACTGCCCCCCAGCCCCACAGCTGCCCCCCCAACCCCATGACAGCCCCACAACTGCCCCCCAGCCCCACAACTGCCCCCCAACCCAATGACAGCCCCACAGCTGCCCCCCCAACCCCATGACTGCCCCACAACTGCCCCCCAGCCCCACAGCTGCCCCCCCAACCCCATGACTGCCCCACAGCTGCGCCCCCAACCCCATGACTGCCCCACTGCTGCCCCCCCAACCCAATGACAGCCCCACAGCTGCCCCCCCAACCCTATGACTGCCCCACAACTGCCCCCAGCCCCACAGCTGCCCCCCCAACCCTATGACAGCCCCACAGCTGCCCCCCCAACCCTATGACTGCCCCACAACTGCCCCCAGCCCCACAGCTGCCCCCCCAACCCTATGACAGCCCCACAGCTGCCCCCCCAACCCCATGACTGCCCCACAGCTGCCCCCCAGCCCCACAGCTGCCCCCCCCAACACCATAATTGCCCCACAACTGCCCCCCAACCCCATGACTGCCCCACAACTGCCCCCCAGCCCCACAGCTGCCCCCCAACCCTATGACTGCCCCACAACTGCCCCCCAGCCCCACAGCTGCCCCCCAACCTATGACTGCCCCACAACTGCCCCCCAGCCCCACAGCTGCCCCCCCAACCCCATAACTGCCCCACAATTGCCCCCCAACCCCATGACTGCCCCACAACTGCCCCCCAGCCCCACAGCTGCCCCCCCAACCCTATGACTGCCCCACAACTGCCCCCTCAACCCTATGACTACCCCACGACTGCCCCACAACTGCCCCCAGCCCCACAGCTGCCCCCTCAACCCCATGACTGCCCCACAGCTTCCCCCCCAGCCCCACAGCTGCCCCCCCAACCCTATGACTGCCCCACAACTGCCCCACATCTGCCCCACAACTGCCCCCCCAACCCCATGACTGTCCCATAACTGTACCCACAGCTGCCCCACAACCCCCCCATAACAATTGCACTCCAACCCCCCCCAGCCCCATATTCCCCCCCTCAACTGCCCCTCCAGCCCCACAGTGACCACCCCAGCCCCATAGCTCTCTCCCCAGCCCCATAAGTGTCCCGTGTTCCCAGATGCCGCAGATCTGTTTGCACCACTGCCCATCCTGGGTGACACGGATGTGTCACTGTCCCCGTGTGTCACCCTCTAGCCCCATAACTCACCCCCCAGCCCCATAGATGTCCCCAGATGCCGCGGATCTGGCTGGATCACCGGGTGACACTGGTGTCATTGTCCCTGTCCCCAGATGCCACGGATCTGGCTGGATTACTGTCAGTTCCTGGTGTTGCGGGGCCGGGTGACGCTGGTGACGCTGTTGTCACTGTCATTGTCCCCAGATGCTGCAGATCTGGCTGGATTACTGTCAGTTCCTGGTGTCGCGGGGCCGGGTGACACTGGTGACGCTGTTGTCACTGTCATTGTCCCCAGATGCCGCGGATCTGGCTGGATTACTGTCAGTTCCTGGTGTCGCAGGGCCGGGTGACGCTGTTGTCACTGTCTCTGTCCCCAGATGCCACGGATCTGGCTGGATTACTGTCAGTTCCTTGTGTCGCAGGGCCGGGTGACACTGGTGACGCTGTTGTCACTGTCATTGTCCCCAGATGTCGTGGATCTGGCTGGATTACTGTCAGTTTCTGGTGTTGCAGGGCCGGGTGACGCTGGTGACGCTGTTGTCACTGTCATTGTCCCCAGATGCCGCGGATCTGGCTGGATTACTGTCAGTTCCTGGTGTCGCAGGGCCGGGTGACACTGGTGACACTGTTGTCAGTGTCATTGTCCCCAGATGCCGCGGATCTGGCTGGATTACTGTCAGTTCCTGGTGTCGCAGGGCCGGGTGACACTGGTGACACTGTTGTCAGTGTCATTGTCCCCAGATGCCGCGGATCTGGCTGGATTACTGTCAGTTCCTGGTGTCGCAGGGCCGGGTGACACTGGTGACGCTGTTGTCACTGTCATTGTCCCCAGATGCCGCGATCTGGCTGGATTACTGTCAGTTCCTGGTGTCGCAGGGCCGGGTGACACTGGTGACGCTGTTGTCGTTGTCATTGTCCCCAGATGCCGCGGATCTGGCTGGATTACTGTCAGTTCCTGGTGTCGCAGGGCCGGGTGACACTGGTGACGCTGTTGTCACTGTCATTGTCCCCAGATGCCGCGGATCTGGCTGGATTACTGTCAGTTCCTGGTGTCGCAGGGCCGGGTGACACTGGTGACGCTGTTGTCACTGTCATTGTCCCCAGATGCCGCGGATCTGGCTGGATTACTGTCAGTTCCTGGTGTCGCAGGGCCGGGTGACACTGGTGACACTGTTGTCAGTGTCATTGTCCCCAGATGCCGCGGATCTGGCTGGATTATTGTCAGTTCCTGGTGTCGCAGGGCCGGGTGACACTGGTGACGCTGTTGTCACTGTCATTGTCCCCAGATGCCGCGGATCTGGCTGGATTACTGTCAGTTCCTGGTGTCGCAGGGCCGGGTGACACTGGTGACGCTGTTGTCACTGTCATTGTCCCCAGATGCCGCGGATCTGGCTGGATTACTGTCAGTTCCTGGTGTCGCAGGGCCGGGTGACACTGGTGACGCTGTTGTCACTGTCATTGTCCCCAGATGCCGCGGATCTGGCTGGATTACTGTCAGTTCCTGGTGTCGCAGGGCCGGGTGACGCTGGTGACGCTGTTGTCACTGTCATTGTCCCCAGATGCCGCGGATCTGGCTGGATTACTGTCAGTTCCTGGTGTCGCAGGGCCGGGTGACACTGGTGACGCTGTTGTCACTGTCATTGTCCCCAGATGCCGCAGATCTGGCTGGATTACTGTCAGTTCCTGGTGTCGCAGGGCCGGGTGACACTGGTGACGCTGTTGTCACTGTCATTGTCCCCAGATGCCGCGGATCTGGCTGGATTACTGTCAGTTCCTGGTGTTGCGGGGCCGGGTGACGCTGGTGACGCTGTTGTCACTGTTATTGTCCCCAGATGCTGCAGATCTGGCTGGATTACTGTCAGTTCCTGGTGTTGCAGGGCCGGGTGACGCTGTTGTCACTGTCATTGTCCCCAGATACCGCGGATCTGGCTGTATTATTGTCATTTCCTGGTGTCGCACGGCCGGGTGACACTGGTGACGCTGTTGTCACTGTCATTGTCCCCAGATGCCGCGGATCTGGCTGGATTACTGTCAGTTCCTGGTGTTGCAGGGCCGGGTGACGCTGGTGACGCTGTTGTCGTTGTCCCCAGATGCCGCGGATCTGGCTGGATTACTGTCAGTTCCTGGTGTCGCAGGGCCGGGTGACGCTGGTGACGCTGTTGTCACTGTCATTGTCCCCAGATGCCGCGGATCTGGCTGGATTACTGTCAGTTCCTGGTGTTGCGGGGCCGGGTGACGCTGGTGACGCTGTTGTCACTGTTATTGTCCCCAGATGCTGCAGATCTGGCTGGATTACTGTCAGTTCCTGGTGTTGCAGGGCCGGGTGACGCTGTTGTCACTGTCATTGTCCCCAGATACCGCGGATCTGGCTGTATTATTGTCATTTCCTGGTGTCGCACGGCCGGGTGACACTGGTGACGCTGTTGTCACTGTCATTGTCCCCAGATGCCGCGGATCTGGCTGGATTACTGTCAGTTCCTGGTGTTGCAGGGCCGGGTGACGCTGGTGACGCTGTTGTCGTTGTCGTTGTCCCCAGATGCCGCGGATCTGGCTGGATTACTGTCAGTTCCTGGTGTCGCAGGGCCGGGTGACGCGCACCCGGCGCACATTCGACCGGGCGCTGCGGGCGCTGCCCGTCACCCAGCACCACCGGCTCTGGCCGCCGTTCCTCAGCTTCGTGCGCAGCCACCCCCTGCCCGAGACCGCCCTGCGCGTCTTCCGCAGATACCTCAAGGTGACAGTGGGGACAATGGGGACGGTGGGGGCAACGGGCACAGTGGGGGCAATGGGAACAATGGGGACAGTGGGGGCAATGAGGACCTCGGGGGTGGTGGGGATGGTGGGGACAATGGGGGCAATGGGGACAATGGGGACAATGGGGACGGTGGAGGCAACGGCTACAGTCAGGGCAACGGGGACAGTGGGGGCAATGAGGACCACGGGAGTGGTGGGGACAGTGGGGACAACGGGGACAGAGGGGGCAATGGGGACAATGGGGACAGTGGGGGCGGTGGGGGCAACGGGGACAGTGGGGGCAATGAGGACCACGGGGGTGGTGGGGACAGTGGGGGCAGTGGGGGCAATGGGGATGGTGGGGGCAATGGAGACAGAGGGGGCAATGGGCATGGTGGGGATAATGGGGACGGTGGGGGCAACGGGGGCAATGGGTACAGTGAGGGCAACGGGGACAGTGGGGACAATGAGGACCACAGGGATGGTGGGGACATCAGGGACATGGGGGCAATGGGGGCAATGGGGACGGTGGGGGCAATGGGGACGGTGGGGGCAATGGGGATGGTGGGGGCAATGGGGACGGTGGGGCAATGGGGACGGTGGGGACAATGGGGACGGTGAGGGCAACAGGGGCAATGGGTACAGTGAGGGCAACGGGGACAGTGGGGGCAATGAGGACCACGGGGGTGGTGGGGACAGTGGGGGCAATGGGGGCAATGGGGATGGTGGGGAAATGGTGATGGTGGGGACAATGGGGATGGTGGGGGCAACGGGGGCAATGGGTACAGTGAGGGCAACGGGGACAGTGGGGACAATGAGGACCACGGGGATGGTGGGGACATCAGGGACGGTGGGGGCAATGGGGGCAACGGGGATGGTGGGGGCAACGGGGATGGTGGGGCAATGGGGACAATGGGGGACGGTGGGGGCAATGGGGACGGTGGGGGCAATGGGGACGGTGGGGGCAATGGGGATGGTGGGGGCAATGGGGATGGTGGGGACAATGGGGACGGTGGGGGCAACGGGGACAGTGGGGGCAATGAGGACCACAGGAGTGGTGGGGACAGAGGGGGCGGTGGGGGCAACGGGGGCAACGGGGACAGTGGGGGCAACGGGGACAGTGGGGGCAATGAGGACCACGGGGGTGGTGGGACAGAGGGGGCAATGGGGACAGAGGGGGCAATGGGGACAGTGGGGACAATGGGGACGGTGGGGGCAACAGGGGCAATGGGTACAGTGAGGGCAACGGGGACAGTGGGGGCAATGAGGACCACGGGGGTGGTGGGGACAGTGGGGGCAATGGGGACAACGGGGGACGGTGGGGGAAATGGGGATGGTGGGGGCAATGGGGACAGAGGGGGCAATGGGGACGGTGGGGGCAATGGGTACAGTGGGGGCAACGGGGATGGTGGGGGTAATGAGGACAACGGGGATGGTAGGGACAACAGGGACAGTGGGGGCAATGGGGACAACGGGGACAGCGGGGACGGTGGGGACAATGGGGACGGTGGGGGCAATGGGGACAACGGCGACGGTGGGGGCAATGGGGACAACGGGGACGGTGGGGACAGCGGGGACAGTGGGGACAGCGGGGACGGTGGGGGCAATGGGGACAATGGGGACGGTGGGGGCAATGGGGACAACGGGGACAGTGGGGATGGGATGGAGTGTAGGGCACAGGGGGCAGGGACAGAGGGGACATGGGGCAGGGGCACAGGGGACACAGGGCGCAGACATTGGAGACACTGGGCAAGGACAGAGGGGACATGGAGCAGAAAGCGGTGGCACAGGGGACACAGGACAGAGGGGACACGGAGCAGAAAGTGGTGGCACAGGTGACATGGAGCAGGGACAGAGGGGACACGGAGAGAAAGTGGTGAAACAGGGGACACAGGGCAGGGACACGGGGGACACGGGGCGGGGACAGAGGGAACACAGGGCAGGGATAGAGGTGACATGAAGCATGAAGTGAAGTGACACAGGGCAGGGGCTGAGGTGACACAGAGTAGGGACATTGGAGACACTGGGCAGGGGCAGAGGGGACACAGGACGGGGGGACACGGAGCAGAAAGCGGTGGCACAGGGGACATGGAGCAGGGATGGAGGGGACACAGGACAGAGGGGACATGGGGCACAAGGTGGTGGCACAGGGGACATGGGACAGAGGGGACACGGAGCAGAAAGTGGTGGCACAGGTGACATGGAGCAGGGGTGGAGGGGACACAGGACAGAGGGGACATGGAGCAGAAAGCGGTGGCACAGGGGACACAGTGCAGGGACACTGGGGACACGGGGCGGGGACAGAGGGGACATGAAGCATAAAGTGAAGTGACACAGGGCAGGGGCTGAGGTGACACAGAGTAGGGACATTGGAGACACTGGGCAGGGGCAGAGGGGACACAGGACGGGGGGACACGGAGCAGAAAGTGGTGGCACAGGGGACATGGAGCAGGGATGGAGGGGACACAGGACAGAGGGGACATGGAGCAGAAAGTGGTGGCACAGGGGACACGAGACAGAGGGGACACGGAGCAGAAAGTGGTGGCACAGGGAACACAGGGCAGGGACACTGGGGACAAGGGGCGGGGACAGAGGGGACACAGGGCAGGGACAGAGGTGACATGAAGCATAAAGTGAAGTGACACGGGGCAGGGGCTGAGGTGACACAGTGTAGGGACATTGGAGACACTGGGCAGGGGCAGAGGGGACACAGGACGGGGGGACACAGAGCAGAAAGCGGTGGCACAGGGGACATGGAGCAGGGATGGAGGGGACACAGGACAGAGGGGACATGGGGCACAAGGTGGTGGCACAGGGGACATGGGACAGAGGGGACACGGAGCAGAAAGTGGTGGTACAGGTGACATGGAGCAGGGACAGAGGGGACATGGAGCAGAAAGTGGTGGCACAGGTGACATGGAGCAGGGACAGAGGGGACATGGAGCAGAGAGCAGGGACAGAGGGGACACGGAGCAGAAAGTGGTGGCACAGGTGACATGGAGCAGGGACAGAGGGGACATGGAGCAGAGAGCAGGGACAGAGGGGACACGGAGCAGAAAGTGGTGGCACAGGGAACACGGGGCAGGGACACTGGGGACACAGGGCAGGGACACTGGGGACATGGGGCGGGGACAGAGGGGACATGAAGCATAAAGTGAAGTGACATGGGGCAGGGGCTGAGGTGACACAGTGTAGGGACATTGGAGACAATGGGCAGGGGCAGAGGGGACACAGGGCAGGGACACTGGGGACACGGGGCGGGGACAGAGGGGACACCGGACAGGACAGAGGTGACATGAAGTATAACGTGAAGTGACACCGGGCAGGGACAGAGGGGACACAGGACAGAAAATAGGGGACACTGGACAGGGAGGGAGGTGACAGGGGGCAGGGACAGAGGTGACACAAAGCATAAAGTGAAGTGACACGGGGCAGGGACTGAGGTGACACAGGACAGCGAACAGGATACGCGGTGGGGACTGAGGGGACATGGGGCAGGGACAGAGGGGACACAGGACAGAAAACAGAGGGGACGTAGGACAGGGGCTGAGGGGACACAGCACAGGGACAGGACAGAGGTGACATGGAGCATAAAGTGAAGTGACGCGGGGCAGGGACTGAGGGGACACGGGGTGGGGACAGGACAGAGGTGACATGAAGCAAAAAGTGACACAGAACAGAGAGGGGACACGGGGCAGGGACCGAGGGGACCCTGGTGACACTGGTGGCTCTGGTGACACGGTCCCTGTCCCCAGCTGAGCAGTACTTGGGGTACCTCGTGTCCATGCAGCACCGGGATAAGGGACACAGGGGATGTTGGGGACATGGGGGGACCGAAGGGACACTGGGGGTGTTGGGGCTGTGGGAGGGGACCCTGGTGACACTGGTGACACTGTCCCTGTCCCCAGCTGTGCCCCGAGGGTGCTGAGCAGTACGTGGGGTACCTGGTGTCCATGGGGCAGATGGATGAGGGACAGGGGGATGTTGGGGACACATGAGGACCAAGGGGACACTGGGGGCGTTGGGGCTGTGGGAGGGGACCCTGGTGACACTGGTGACACTGTCCCTGTCCCCAGCTGTGCCCTGAGGGTGCTGAGCAGGACGTGGGGTACCTGGTGTCCACGGGGTGGGTGGATAAGGGACAGGGGGATGTTGGGGACACATGAGGACCAAGGGGACACTGGGGGCATTGGGGCTGTGGGAGGGGACCCTGGTGACACTGGTGACACTGGTGACACTGTCCCTGTCCCCAGCTGTGCCCCGAGGGTGCTGAGCAGGACGTGGGGTACCTGGTGTCCGTGGGGCAGCTGGATGAGGGACAGGGGGATGTTGGGGACATGGGGGGACTGAAGGGACACTGGGGGTGTTGGGGCTGTGGGACGGGACCCTGGTGACACTGGTGACGCTGTCCCCAGCTGTGCCCCAAGGGTGCTGAGCAGGACGTGGGGTACCTGGTGTCCACGGGGTGGGTGGATAAGGGACAGGGGGGATGTTGGGGACACATGAGGACCAAGGGGACATTGGGGCTCTGGGAGGGGACCCTGGTGACACCAATGTCACTGTGGTGTCCCCAGCTGTGCCCCGAGGGTGCTGAGCAGGATGTGGGGTACCTGGTGTCCATGGGGCAGCTGGATGAGGGACAGGGGGATGTTGGGGACACATGAGGACCAAGGGGACACTGGGGGCGTTGGGGCTGTGGGATGGGACACTGGTGACACTGGTGACACTGGTGACACTGTCCCTGTCCCCAGCTGTGCCCTGAGGGTGCTGAGCAGTACGTGGGGTACCTGGTGTCCATGGGGCAGCTGGATGAGGGACAGGGGGATGTTGGGGACACATGAGGACCAAGGGGACACTGGGGGCGTTGGGGCTGTGGGAGGGGACCCTGGTGACACTGGTGATACTGGTGACACTGTCCCTGTCCCCAGCTGTGCCCCGAGGGTGCTGAGCAGTACGTGGGGTACCTGGTGTCCGTGGGGTGGGTGGATAAGGGACAGGGGGATGTTGGGGACACATGAGGACCAAGGGGACACTGGGGGCGTTGGGGCTGTGGGAGGGGACCCTGGTGACACTGGTGACACTGGTGACACTGTCCCTGTCCCCAGCTGTGCCCCAAGGGTGCTGAGCAGGACGTGGGGTACCTGGTGTCCGTGGGGCAGCTGGATGAAGGACAGGGGGGATGTTGGGGACACATGAGGACCAAGGGGACATTGGGGCTCTGGGAGGGGACCCTGGTGACACTGATGTCACTGTGGTGTCCCCAGCTGTGCCCCAAGGGTGCTGAGCAGGATGTGGGGTACCTGGTGTCCATGGGGCAGCTGGATGAGGGACAGGGGGATGTTGGGGACACATGAGGACCAAGGGGACACTGGGGGCGTTGGGGCTGTGGGAGGGGACCCTGGTGACACTGGTGACACTGGTGACACTGTCCCTGTCCCCAGCTGTGCCCCGAGGGTGCTGAGCAGGACGTGGGGTACCTGGTGTCCATGGGGCAGCTGGATGAGGGACAGGGAGGATGTTGGGGACATGGGGGGACCGAAGGGACACTGGGGGCGTTGGGGCTGTGGGAGGGGACCCTGGTGACACTGGTGACACTGTCCCTGTCCCCAGCTGTTCCCCGAGGGTGCTGAGCAGGACGTGGGGTACCTGGTGTCCGTGGGGCGGCTGGATGAGGGACAGGGGAATGTTGGGGACACATGAGGACCAAGGGGACATTGGGGCTCTGGGAGGGGACCCTGGTGACATTGATGTCACTGTGGTGTCCCCAGCTCTGCCCCGAGGGTGCTGAGCAGGACGTGGGGTACCTGGTGTCCATGGGGCGGCTGGATGAGGGACAGGGGGGATGTTGGGGACACATGAGGACCAAGGGGACATTGGGGCTCTGGGAGGGGACCCTGGTGACACCAATGTCACTGTGGTGTCCCCAGCTGTGCCCCGAGGGTGCTGAGCAGGACGTGGGGTACCTGGTGTCCGTGGGGCAGCTGGATGAGGGACAGGGGGGATGTTGGGGACACATGAGGACCAAGGGGACACTGGGGGCGTTGGGGCTGTGGGAGGGGACCCTGGTGACACTGGTGACACTGGTGACACTGTCCCTGTCCCCAGCTGTGCCCCGAGGGTGCTGAGCAGGACGTGGGGTACCTGGTGTCCACGGGGTGGGTGGATAAGGGACGGGGGGATGTTGGGGACACATGAGGACCAAGGGGACACTGGGGGTGTTGGGGCTGTGGGAGGGGACCCTGGTGACACTGGTGACACTGGTGACACTGTCCCTGTCCCCAGCTGTGCCCCGAGGGTGCTGAGCAGTACGTGGGGTACCTGGTGTCTGTGGGGCGGCTGGATGAGGGACAGGGGGGATGTTGGGGACACATGAGGACCAAGGGGACATTGGGGCTCTGGGAGGGGACCCTGGTGACACCAATGTCACTGTGGTGTCCCCAGCTGTGCCCCGAGGGTGCTGAGCAGGACGTGGGGTACCTGGTGTCCATGGGGCGGCTGGATAAGGGACAAGGGGGATGTTGGGGACACATGAGGACCAAGGGGACACTGGGGGCATTGGGGCTGTGGGAGGGGACCCTGGTGGCACTGGTGACACTGGTGACACTGTCCCTGTCCCCAGATGTGCCCTGAGGGTGCTGAGCAGGATGTGGGGTACCTGGTGTCCATGGGGCGGCTGGATGAGGGACAGGGGGGATGTTGGGGACACATGAGGACCAAGGGGACACTGGGGGCGTTGGGGCTGTGGGAGGGGACCCTGGTGACACTGGTGACACTGTCCCTGTCCCCAGCTGTGCCCCGAGGGTGCTGAGCAGGACGTGGGGTACCTGGTGTCCGTGGGGTGGGTGGATAAGGGACAGGGGGATGTTGGGGACACATGAGGACCAAGGGGACATTTGGGCTCTGGGAGGGGACCCTGGTGACATTGATGTCACTGTGGTGTCCCCAGCTGTGCCCCGAGGGTGCTGAGCAGGACGTGGGGTACCTGGTGTCCATGGGGCGGCTGGATGAGGGACAGGGGGATGTTGGGGACACATGAGGACCAAGGGGACACTGGGGGCGTTGGGGCTGTGGGAGGGGACCCTGGTGACACTGGTGACACTGTCCCTGTCCCCAGCTGTGCCCCGAGGGTGCTGAGCAGGACGTGGGGTACCTGGTGTCCATGGGGCAGCTGGATGAGGGACAGGGGGGATGTTGGGGACACATGAGGACCAAGGGGACATTGGGGCTCTGTGAGGGGACCCTGGTGACACTGATGTCACTGTGGTGTCCCCAGCTGTGCCCCGAGGGTGCTGAGCAGTACGTGGGGTACCTGGTGTCCATGGGGCGGCTGGATAAGGGACAAGGGGGATGTTGGGGACACATGAGGACCAAGGGGACACTGGGGGTGTTGGGGCTGTGGGAGGGGACCCTGGTGACACTGGTGACACTGTCCCTGTCCCCAGCTGTGCCCCGAGGGTGCTGAGCAGGACGTGGGGTACCTGGTGCCCATGGGGCACCTGGATGAAGGACAGGGGGGATGTTGGGGACACATGAGGACCAAGGCGACATTGGGGCTCTGGGAGGGGACCCTGGTGACATTGATGTCACTGTGGTGTCCCCAGATGTGCCCTGAGGGTGCTGAGCAGGACGTGGGGTACCTGGTGTCCATGCAGCACCTGGATAAGGGACAGGGGGGATGTTGGGGACACATGAGGACCAAGGGGACATTGGGGCTCTGGGAGGGGACCCTGGTGACACTGGTGACACTGTCCCTGTCCCCAGCTGTGCCCCGAGGGTGCTGAGCAGGATGTGGGGTACCTGGTGTCCATGGGGTGGGTGGATGAGGGACAGGGGGATGTTGGGGACACATGAGGACCAAGGGGACACTGGGGCTCTGGGAGGGGACCCTGGTGACACCAATGTCACTGTGGTGTCCCCAGCTGTGCCCCGAGGGTGCTGAGCAGGACGTGGGGTACCTGGTGTCCATGGGGCAGCTGGATGAGGGACAGGGGGATGTTGGGGACACATGAGGACCAAGGGGACACTGGGGGCATTGGGGCTGTGGGAGGGGACCCTGGTGACACTGGTGACACTGGTGACACTGTCCCTGTCC
This sequence comes from Columba livia, assembly GCF_036013475.1. Lineage (NCBI taxonomy): Eukaryota > Metazoa > Chordata > Aves > Columbiformes > Columbidae > Columba > Columba livia. The sequence continues at coordinate 1,276,353 of NC_088631.1, read as the reverse complement.
CCAGCTGTGCCCCGAGGGTGCTGAGCAGGACGTGGGGTACCTGGTGTCCACGGGGTGGGTGGATAAGGGACAGGGGGGATGTTGGGGACACATGAGGACCAAGGGGACATTGGGGCTCTGGGAGGGGACCCTGGTGACATTGATGTCACTGTGGTGTCCCCAGCTGTGCCCCGAGGGTGCTGAGCAGGATGTGGGGTACCTGGTGTCCATGGGGCGGCTGGATGAGGGACAGGGGGATGTTGGGGACACATGAGGACCAAGGGGACACTGGGGGCGTTGGGGCTGTGGGATGGGACCCTGGTGACACTGGTGACACTGGTGACACTGTCCCTGTCCCCAGCTGTGCCCCGAGGGTGCTGAGCAGGACGTGGGGTACCTGGTGTCCATGGGGTGGGTGGATAAGGGACAAGCGGGATGTTGGGGACACATGAGGACCAAGGGGACATTGGGGCTCTGGGAGGGGACCCTGGTGACACTGATGTCACTGTGGTGTCCCCAGCTGTGCCCCGAGGGTGCTGAGCAGGACGTGGGGTACCTGGTGTCCGTGGGGCGGCTGGATGAGGGACAGGGGGATGTTGGGGACACATGAGGAGCAAGGGGACACTGGGGGCGTTGGGACTGTGGGAGGGGACCCTGGTGACACTGGTGACACTGGTGACACTGTCCCTGTCACCAGCTGTGCCCTGAGGGTGCTGAGCAGTACGTGGGGTACCTGGTGTCCGTGGGGCGGCTGGATGAGGGACAGGGGGGATGTTGGGGACACATGAGGAGCAAGGGGACACTGGGGGCGTTGGGACTGTGGGAGGGGACCCTGGTGACACTGGTGACACTGGTGACACTGTCCCTGTCACCAGCTGTGCCCTGAGGGTGCTGAGCAGTACGTGGGGTACCTGGTGTCCGTGGGGCGGCTGGATGAGGCCGCGCAGCGTCTGGCCCGGTTGGTGAACGACGAGCGCTTCGTGTCCCGCGAGGGGAAATCCAACTACCAGGTGCGGCACCCATGGGTGCTGGGGGGTGCTCGGGGGCACCCATGGGTGCTGGGGGGTGCTCGGGGGCACCCATGGGTGCTGGGGGGGCTCGGGGTGTCCCCGGTGCCACTGTCCCCTCTGTGTGTCCCCAGCTGTGGCAGCAGCTGTGTGACCTGCTGTCCCAGCCCCTGCAGTGTCAGGGGTCCCTATGGGTGTCAGGGGTTCCCATGGGTGCTGGGGGGCTCTGGGTGGTTTGGGGGGCTCTGGGTGTCCCTGAGTGTCTCTGGGTGACCCTGGTGCCATTGTCCCCTTGTCCCCAGCTGTGGCAGCAGCTGTGTGACCTGCTGTCCCAGCCCCTGCAGTGGGTGTCAGGGGTCCCTATGGGTGTCAGGGGTTCCCGTGGGTGCTGGGGGGCTCTGGGTGGTTCGGGGGTGTCAGGGGGTCTTGGGAGGCTCTGGGTGTCAGTGGTTCCCATGGGTGCTGGGGGGCTCTGGGTGTCCCTGGGTGTCCCTGGGTGTCCCCTGATGCCATTGTCCCCTTGTCCCCAGTTGTGGCAGCAGCTGTGTGACCTGCTGTCCCAGCCCCTGCAGTGGGTGTCAGGGGTTCCCATGGGTGCTGGGGGGCTCTGGGTGTCTCTGGGTGTCCCTGGGTGACCCTGGTGCCATGTCCCTTGTCCCCAGCTGTGGCAGCAGCTGTGTGACCTGCTGTCCCCGCCCCTGCAGTGGGTGTCAGGGGTTCCCATGGGTGTCAGGGGTTCCCATGGGTGCTGGGGTGCTCTGGGTGTCCCTGAGTGTTTCTGTGTGACCCTGGTGCCATTGTCCCCTTGTCCCCAGCTGTGGCAGCAGCTGTGTGACCTGCTGTCCCAGCCCCTGCAGTGGGTGTCAGGGGTTCCCATGGGTGTCAGGAGTTCCCATGGGTGCTGGGGGGCTCTGGGTGGTTTGGGTGTCCCTGTGTGACCCTGGTGCCATTGTCCCCTTGTCCCCAGCTGTGGCAGCAGCTGTGTGACCTGCTGTCCCAGCCCCTGCAGTGGGTGTCAGGGGTTCCCATGGGTGTCAGGGGTTCCCATGGGTGCTGGGTGTCCCTGGGTGTCCCTGAGTGTCTCTGGGTGACCCTGGTGCCATTGTCCCCTTGTCCCCAGCTGTGGCAGCAGCTGTGTGACCTGCTGTCCCCGCCCCTGCAGTGGGTGTCAGGGGTCCCTATGGGTGTCAGGGGTTCCTGTGGGTGCTGGGGGGCTCTGGGTGGTTTGGGGGTGTCAGGGGGGCTTGGGAGGCTCTGGGTGTCCCCTGATGCCATTGTCCCCTTGTCCCCAGCTGTGGCAGCAGCTGTGTGACCTGCTGTCCCCGCCCCTGCAGTGGGTGTCAGGGGTTCCCATGGGTGCTGGGGGGCTCTGGGTGTCCCTGGGTGTCCCTGGGTGACTCTGTTGTCACTGTCCCTTGTCCCCAGCTGTGGCAGGAGCTGTGTGACCTGCTGTCCCTGCCCCTGCAGTGTCAGGGGTCCCTATGGGTGTCAGGGGTTCCCATGGGTGCTGGGGGGCTCTGGGTGGTTTGGGGGGCTCTGGGTGTCCCTGAGTGTCTCTGTGTGACCCTGGTGCCATTGTCCCCTTGTCCCCAGCTGTGGCAGCAGCTGTGTGACCTGCTGTCCCCGCCCCTGCAGTGTCAGGGGTTCCCATGGGTGCTGGGGGGCTCTGGGTGGTTTGGGTGTCCCTGTGTGACCCTGGTGCCATGTCCCTTGTCCCCAGCTGTGGCAGGAGCTGTGTGACCTGCTGTCCCAGCACCCCGAGCGCATCCGCTCCCTGGACGCCGGCTCCATCATCCGGGGGGGCCTCACGCGCTTCACGGACCAGCTGGGCCGGCTCTGGGGGGCGCTGGCCGACTGTTACATCCGCAGCGGCCACTTCGAGAAGGTGACGTGTCCCCAACTGCCACCAGGACCCCGGCTCCGCACCCCAAACCTCCCCAGGGCCACTACAACCACTGTCCCTTGTCCCCAAACCACCTCAGGGCCACCACGGTCACTGTCCCATGTCCCCAAACCTCCCCATGGCCACCACAGTCACTGTCCCTTGTCCCCAAACCTCCCTAGGGCCACCACAGTCCAAGGGTTCTGTCCCCAGGGCCACCACAATCACTGTCCCTTGTCCCCAAACCTCCCCAGGGCCACCACAACCACTGTCCCTTGTCCCCAAACCACCTCAGGGCCACCACAGTCACTGTCCCATGTCCCCAAACCTCCCCAGGGCCACCACAACCACTGTCCCTTGTCCCCAAATCACCCCAGGGCCACCAGGACCCCGGCTCCGCACCCCAGACCTCCCCAGGGCCACCATGGTCACTGTCCCCAAACCTCCCCAGGGCCACCATGATCACTGTCCCTTGTCCCCAAACCACCTCAGGGCCACCACGGTCCCAGGGTTCTGTCCCCAGGGCCACCATGGTCACCATCCCTTGTCCCCAGACCTCCCCAGGGCCACCACAACCACTGTCCCTTGTCCCCAAACCACCCCAGGACCACCAGGACCCTGGCTCCGCACCCCAGACCTCCCCAGGGCCACCACAGACACTGTCCCTTGTCCCCAAACCATCTCAGGGCCACCACAGTCCCAGGGTTCTGTCCCCAGGGCCACCATGGCCACCATCCTTTGTCCCCAAACCTCCCCAGGGCCACCATGGTCCCTTGTCCCCAAACCTCCCCAGGGCCACCGTGGTCACTATCCCCTGTCCCCAAACCACCCCAGGGCCACCACAGTCACTGTCTTGTGTCCCCAAACCTCCCCAGGGCCACCAGGGTCCCAGGTTTCTGTGCCCATGTCACCCGGTCCCCACAGACCCAGGGCCACCCCTGGAGCTCCAGCCAAGCTTGTCCCTGTCCCCGTCCTGCTGTCCCCAGCTCCCTGTCCGTGTCCCCATCCCTGTCTCCGTGTTCTGTCCCTGTCCCCGTCCCTGTTCTGCTGTCCCTGTCCCCACACTGTGTCCCTGTCCTGATGCTCTGTCCCTGTGCCATTGTCCCCATCTGTGTTCCTGTCCCCACGCCGTTGTCCCCACGCCCTGTCCCCATCCCATTGTCCCCGTCCCATTGTCCCCATTCCTGTCCCCACACTCTCTCCCCGTCCCATTGTCCCCGTCCCATTGTCCCCGTCCCATTGTCCCCGTCCCATTGTCCCCACGCTCTCTCCCTGTCTCATTGTCGCATTGTCCCCATCCCCGTCGCCCTGTCCCCATCCCTGTCCCCATCCTTGTCCCTGTCCCCATCCTTGTCCCTGTCCCCATCCTTGTCCCTGTCCCCACGCTCTCTCCCCGTCCCGTTGTCCCCGTCCCGTTGTCCCCGTCCCATTGTCCCCATTCCTGTCCCCACACTCTCTCCCTGTCTCATTGTCACGTTGTCCCCATCCCTGTCGCTCTGTTCCCATCCTGTTGTCCCCATGCTGTGTCCCCGTTCCTGTCCCCATGCTGTCCCTGTGCCGTGTCCCTGTCCCCATCCTGTATCCTTGTCAGTGTCCCTGTCCCAGTGTCCCCGTGCCATTGTCCCTGTCCCCACGCTGTGTCCCCGTCCCATTGTCCCCGTCCCTGTCCCCACGCTCTCTCCCTGTCTCATTGTCACGTTGTCCCCATCCCCGTCGCTCTGTCCCCATCTCTGTCCCCATCCTTGTCCCTGTCCCCACGCTGTGTCCCCGTCCCATTGTCCCTGTCCCCACGCTCTCTCCCTGTCTCATTGTCGCGTTGTCCCCGTCCCATTGTCCCCGTCCCATTGTCCCCGTCCCATTGTCCCCACGCTCTCTCCCTGTCTCATTGTCGCGTTGTCCCATTGTCCCCGTCCCATTGTCCCCGTCCCATTGTCCCCACGCTCTCTCCCTGTCTCATTGTAACGTTGTCCCCATCCCCGTCCCATTGTCCCCGTCCCATTGTCCCCACGCTCTCTCCCTGTCTCATTGTCACATTGTCCCCATCCCCGTCGCTCTGTCCCCATCCCTGTCCCCATCCCTGTCCCCATCCCTGTCCCCATCCCTGTCCCCATCCCTGTCCCCATCCTTGTCCCGTTGTCCCCGTCCCGTTGTCCCCGTCCCGTTGTCCCCGTCCCGTTGTCCCCGTCCCGTTGTCCCCACGCTCTCTCCCTGTCTCATTGTCACGTTGTACCCATCCCCGTCCCATTGTCCCCGTCCCATTGTCATCACGCTCTCTCCCTGTCTCATTGTCACGTTGTCCCCATGCTCTGTCCCTGTCCCCACGCTGTGTCCCCGTTCCTGTCCCCATGCTGTCCCGGTGTCCCCGTCCCCACACTGTGTCCCCGTCCCGGTGTCCCCCGTCCCTGTCCCCACGCTCTCTCCCTGTCTCATTGTCGCGTTGTCCCCATCCCCGTCCCGTTGTCCCCGTCCCGTTGTCCCCATGCTCTGTCCCCGGTCCCGTTGTCCCCGTCCCGTTGTCCCCGTCCCGTTGTCCCCGTCCCATTGTCCCCACGCTCTCTCCCTGTCTCATTGTCACGTTGTACCCATCCCCGTCCCATTGTCCCCGTCCCATTGTCCCCGTCCCATTGTCCCCATCCCATTGTCCCCACGCTCTCTCCCTGTCTCATTGTAACGTTGTCCCCATCCCCGTCCCATTGTCCCCGTCCCATTGTCCCCGTCCCATTGTCCCCGTCCCATTGTCCCCACGCTCTCTCCCTGTCTCATTGTCACGTTGTCCCCGTCCCATTGTCCCCGTCCCATTGTCCCCGTCCCATTGTCCCCGTCCCATTGTCCCCACGCTCTCTCCCTGTCTCATTGTAACGTTGTCCCCATCCCCGTCCCATTGTCCCCGTCCCATTGTCCCCGTCCCATTGTCCCCGTCCCATTGTCCCCACGCTCTCTCCCTGTCTCATTGTCACGTTGTCCCCGTCCCATTGTCCCCGTCCCATTGTCCCCGTCCCATTGTCCCCGTCCCATTGTCCCCACGCTCTCTCCCTGTCTCATTGTCGCGTTGTCCCATTGTCCCCGTCCCATTGTCCCCGTCCCATTGTCCCCGTCCCATTGTCCCCACGCTCTCTCCCTGTCTCATTGTCGCGTTGTCCCCATCCCCGTCCCATTGTCCCCGTCCCATTGTCCCCGTCCCATTGTCCCCACGCTCTCTCCCTGTCTCATTGTCGCGTTGTCCCATTGTCCCCGTCCCGTTGTCCCATTGTCCCCGTCCCATTGTCCCCGTCCCATTGTCCCCGTCCCATTGTCCCTGTCCCATTGTCCCCACGTTCTCTCCCTGTCTCATTGTCCCGTTGTCCCCGTCCCGTTGTCCCCGTCCCGTTGTCCCCGTCCCGTTGTCCCCACGCTCTCTCCCTGTCTCATTATCACGTTGTCCCCATCCTCTTGTCCCCATGCTGTGTCCCGTTCCTGTCCCCATCCCCATCCTGTATCCTTGTCCCCGTGTCCGCGTCCCCACGGTTCCCGTGTCTGTGTCCCCACGGTTCCCGTGTCCGTGTCCCCACGGTTCCCGTGTCCGCGTCCCCACGGTTCCCGTGTCCGCGTCCCCACGGTTCCCGTGTCCGTGTCCCCACGGTTCCCGTGTCCGCGTCCCCACGGTTCCCGTGTCCGCGTCCCCACGGTTCCCGTGTCCGTGTCCCCACGGTTCCCGTGTCCGCGTCCCCACGGTTCCCGTGTCCGCGTCCCCACGGTTCCCGTGTCCCCGTCCCCACGGTTCCCGTGTCCGCGTCCCCACGGTTCCCGTGTCCCCGTCCCCACGGTTCCCGTGTCCGCGTCCCCACGGTTCCCGTGTCCCCGTCCCCACGGTTCCCGTGTCCCCGTCCCCACGGTTCCCGTGTCCCCGCAGGCGCGGGACGTGTACGAGGAGGCGGTGCAGACGGTGATGACGGTGCGGGACTTCACCCAGGTGTTCGACAGCTACGCGCAGTTCGAGGAGAGCGTCATCGCCGCCCGCATGGACACCGCGACCCACGCGGCCCGCGACGACGACGGTGCGACGGGGGGCGGCCACAGGCCCCCCAAAAACACGGGGGGTTGGGGGTTCCTGCCTCAGTTTCCCTAGAAATGGGGGGTTGGGGGTCTTGCCTCGGATTAACCCCAAAAACAGGGGGTTTGGGGTTTGTGGCTCAGTTTAACCCCAAAAACAGGGGGTGTGGGGTCCTGGCTCAGGGTCCCCAAAACATGGGGGGTTTGGGGGTTCATACCTCAGTTTAACCCCAAAAACAGGGGGTTTGGGGTTCCTGCCTCAGTTTAACCCCAAAAACAGGGAGTTTGGGGTTTGTGGCTCAGTTTAACCCCAAAAACAGGGGGTGTGGGGGTCTGGGCTCAGGGTCCCCAAAACGGGGGGTTTGGGGGTTCATACCTCAGTTTAACCCCAAAAACAGGGGGTTTGGGGTTTGTGGCTCAGTTTAATCCCAAAAACAGGGGGTATGGGGTCCTGGCTCAGGGTCCCCAAAACATGGGGGGTTTGGGGGTTCATACCTCAGTTTAACCCCAAAAACAGGGAGTGTGGGGTTCCTGCCTCAGTTTAATCCCAAAAACAGGGGGTTTGGGGGTCTGGCCTCAGGGTCCCCAAAACATGGGGGGTTTGGGGGTTCATACCTCAGTTTAACCCCAAAAACGGGGGGTTTGGGGTTCCTGCCTCAGTTTAACCCCAAAAACAGGGGGTTTGGGGTTCCTGCCTCAGTTTAACCCCAAAAACAGGGGGTGTGGGGGTCTGGCCTCAGGGTCTCCAAAACATGGGGGGTTTGGGGGTTCATACCTCAGTTCAACCCCAAAAACAGGGGGTTTGGGGGTTCATACCTCAGTTTAACCCCAAAAACAGGGAGTTTGGGGTTCCTGTCTCAGTTTAACCCCAAAAACAGGGGGTTTGGGGTTTGTGCCTGAGTTTAACCCCAAAAACAGGGGGTGTGGGGGTCTGGCCTCAGGGTCCCCAAAACATGGGGGGTTTGGGGGTTCATACCTCAGTTTAACCCCAAAAACAGGGGGTTTGGGGTTACTGCCTTAGTTTAACCCCAAAAACGGGGAGTTTGGGGTTTGTGCCTCAGTTTCCCCCCAAAAACACAGGGTGTAGGGGTCTGGCCTCAGGGTCCCCAAAACATGGGGGGTTTGGGGGTTCATACCTCAGTTTAACCCCGAAAACAGGGGGTTTGGGGTTCATACCTCAGTTTAACCCCAAAAACAGGGGGTTTGGGGTTCATACCTCAGTTTAACCCCAAAAACAGGGGGTTTGGGGTTCCTGCCTCAGTTTAACCCCAAAAACAGGGGGTTTGGGGTTCATACCTCAGTTTAACCCCAAAAACAGGGGGTTTGGGGTTCCTGCCTCAGTTTAACCCCAAAAACGGGGAGTTTGGGGTTTGTGGCTCAGTTTAACCCCAAAAACAGGGGGTGTGGGGGTCTGGCCTCAGGGTCCCCAAAACATGGGGGGTTTGGGGTTCGTGCCTCAGTTTATCCCCAAAAACAGGGGGTGTGGGGTCTGGGCTCAGGGTCCCCAAAACATGGGGGGTTTGGGGGTTCATACCTCAGTTTAACCCCAAAAACAGGGGGTTTGGGGTTCATACCTCAGTTTAACCCCAAAAACAGGGGGTTTGGGGGTCTGGGCTCAGGGTCCCCAAAACATGGGAGGTTTGGGGGTTCATACCTCAGTTTAACCCCAAAAACAGGGGGTTTGGGGGTTCGTGCTTCAGTTTAACCCCAAAAACAGGGGGTGTGGGGGTCTGGGCTCAGGGTCCCCAAAACGGGGGGTTTGGGGGTTCATACCTCAGTTTAACCCCAAAAACAGGGGGTTTGGGGTTTGTGCCTCAGTTTAACCCCCAAAACAGGGGGTGTGGGGTTCCTGCCTCAGTTTAACCCCAAAAACAGGGAGTTTGTGGTTTGTGCCTCAGTTTAACCCCAAAAACAGGGGGTTTGGGGTTCCTGCCTCAGTTTAACCCCAAAAACGGGGTGTGGGGTCTGGGCTCAGGGTCCCCAAAACATGGGGGGTTTGGGGGTTCATACCTCAGTTTAACCCCAAAACACGGGGAGTTTGGGGTTCCTGCCTCAGTTTCCCTGGTTCCCCTGATCCCCCCATGTCCCCCATGTCCCCCGTGTCCCCTGACGTGTCCCCTGTGTCCCCAGGGGAGGTGGAGCTGGAGCTGCGGCTGGCGCGGTTCGAGCGGCTCATGTCCCCTGATCTCCCCATGTCCCCTGATCCCCCCGTGTCACCCAGTCCCCCCATGTCCCCTGTGTCCCCTGATCCCCCCGTGTCCCCTGACGTGTCCCCTGTGTCCCCAGGGGAGGTGGAGCTGGAGCTGCGGCTGGCGCGGTTCGAGAGGCTCATGTCCCCTGATCCCCCCGTGTCCCCCAGTCCCCCCATGTCCCTGTGTCCCCTGATCCCCCTTGTCCCCCATCTCCCCTGACGTGTCCCCTGGGGAGGTGGAGCTGGAGCTGCGGCTGGTGCGGTTCGAGCGGCTCATGTCCCCTGATGCCCCTGTGTCCCCCATGTCCCCTGATCCCCCCAGTCCCCCCATGTCCCCCATGTCCCCCGTGTCCCCTGACGTGTCCCCTGTGTCCCCAGGGGAGGTGGAGCTGGAGCTGCGGCTGGCGCGGTTCGAGCGGCTCATGTCCCCTGATCCCCCCGTGTCCCCCATGTCCCTCAGTCCCCCCATGTCCCCTGTGTCCCCTGATCCCCCCATGTCCCCTGACGTGTCCCCTGTGTCCCCAGGGGAGGTGGAGCTGGAGCTGCGGCTGGTGCGGTTCGAGTGGCTCATGTCCCCTGATTCCCCCGTGTCCCCCAGTCCCCCCATGTCCCCTGTGTCCCCTGATCCCCCCATGTCCCCCGTGTCCCCTGACGTGTCCCCTGTGTCCCCAGGGGAGGTGGAGCTGGAGCTGCGGCTGGCGCGGTTCGAGTGGCTCATGTCCCCTGATCCCCCCGTGTCCCCTGTGTCCCCTGGTCCCCCCGTGTCCCCCATGTCCCCTGTGTCCCCTGATCCCCCCATGTCCCCCGTGTCCCCTGACGTGTCCCCTGTGTCCCCAGGGGAGGTGGAGCTGGAGCTGCGGCTGGCGCGGTTATAGCGGCTCATGTCCCCTGATCCCCCCGTGTCCCCCATGTCCCCTGATCCCCCCGTGTCCCCCAGTCCCCCCATGTCCCCTGTGTCCCCTGATCCCCCCATGTCCCCCGTGTCCCCTGACGTGTGTCCCCTGTGTCCCCAGGGGAGGTGGAGCTGGAGCTGCGGCTGGCGCGGTTCGAGCGGCTCATGTCCCCGTCCCCCATGTCCCCTGTGTCCCCTGATCCCCCCGTGTCCCCCAGTCCCCCCATGTCCCCTGTGTCCCCTGATCCCCCCGTGTCCCCTGACGTGTCCCCTGTGTCCCCAGGGGAGGTGGAGCTGGAGCTGCGGCTGGCGCGGTTCGAGCGGCTCATGTCCCGGCGGCCGCTGCTGCTGAACAGCGTCCTGCTGCGCCAGAACCCGCACAACGTGCACGAGTGGCACAAGCGCGTGCAGCTGTACGAGGGACAGCCCCAGCAGGTGGGGACACCGGGGTGGGACGGGGACACTCAGGGGTGATGGGGACTTAGGGACGCCAGGGACATGGGGACAATCGGGGGTGATGGGGGTGTGGGGTGTAGGGGGTCACAGGGACACCAGGGACAGTAGGGGGTGGTGGGGATGTGGGGTGTAGGGGGACACTGGGGATACCAGGGGCGTGATGGGGACGTGGGGTGTAGGGGGACGCGGGGACACTTGGGGGGTGATGGGGACTCAGGGACAGCAGGGACACGGGGACACTCGGGGGGTGATGGGGTTGTGGGGTGTAGGGGGACACGGGGACACTTGGGGGGTGATGGGGACTCAGGGACAGCAGGGACACGGGGACACTCGGGGGGTGATGGGGTTGTGGGGTGTAGGGGGACGCGGGGACACTTGGGGGGTGATGGGGACTCAGGGACACGGGGACACTCAGGGGGTGATGGGGTTGTGGGGTGTAGGGGGACGCCAGGGACGTGGGGTCACAGGGGGACAGGGTGGCTATAGGGGAACATGGGGACACAGGGGGACAGGGTGGATATAGGGGGACATGGGGACACAGGGGGACAGGGTGGATATAGGGGGACAGGGTGGATATAGGGGGACATGGGGACATAGGGGGACAGGGTGGGTATGGGGGGACAGAGGGACATGGGGACAGGGGCGTATATGGGGACGAAGGGACAGAGTGGGTATATGGGGATGTGGGGGGACACAAGGTGAGAATAGGGGTACACTTGGGGACACCAAGATGCCTACAGGTGACACCTGGGGACATTGGGGTGGCTTTATGGGACATACGGGGACATTGCAGTGGGTACGGGGGACACTCGGGGACAGGGCCAAGTACAGGGGGACACGGGGCGGGTGGAGGGGACACGTGTGCGCACCGAGGCCATGCACCTGGGGGGTGACACTGGGGGGTGTCCCCGTTGTCCCCAGATCATCAGCACGTACACCGAGGCCGAGCAGCTCGGGGGTGTCCCCGCAGTGTCCCCATTGTCCCCTTTGTCCCCAGATCATCAGCACGTACACCGAGGCTGTGCGCACCGTGGACCCCCAGAAGGCCACGGGCCGGCCCCACGGGCTCTGGGTGGCGTTCGCCCGCTTCTACGAGGACAACGGGCAGCTGGAGGACGTGAGTGGCACCTGGGACCCCCGGGGACACCGACTGTCACCTCCTGAGACACCCACCCACCTGGCACCTGTGGGGACACCGACTGTCACCTCCTGAGACACCCACCCACCTGGCAGCCCCGGGGACACCGACTGTCACCTCCTGGGACACCCACCCACCTGGCACCCGTGGGGACACCGACTGTCACCTCCTGAGACACCCACCCACCTGGCACCCCTGGGGACACCGACTGTCACCTCCTGGGACACCCACCCACCTGGAACCCCCGGGGACACCGACTGTCACCTCCTGAGACACCCACCCACCTGGCACCCCTGGGGACACCGACTGTCACCTCCTGAGACACCCACCCACCTGGCACCCCCGGGGACACCGACTGTCACCTCCTGAGACACCCACCCACCTGGAACCCCCGGGGACACCGACTGTCACCTCCTGAGACACCCACCCACCTGGCACCCCTGGGGACACCGACTGTCACCTCCTGAGACACCCACCCACCTGGAACCCCTGGGGACACCGACTGTCACCCCTGGGGACACCCACCCACCTGGCACCCCTGGGGACACCGACTGTCACCTCCTGAGACACCCACCCACCTGGCACCCCCGGGGACACCGACTGTCACCTCCTGAGACACCCACCCACCTGGCACCTGTGGGGACACCGACTGTCACCTCCTGAGACACCCACCCACCTGGCACCCCTGGGGACACTGACTGTCACCTCCTGAGACACCCACCCACCTGGCACCTGTGGGGACACCGACTGTCACCCCTGGGGACACCCACCCACCTGGCACCCCTGGGGACACCGACTGTCACCTCCTGAGACACCCACCCACCTGGCACCCCCGGGGACACCGACTGTCACCTCCTGAGACACCCACCCACCTGGCACCCCCAGGGACACCGACTGTCACCTCCTGAGACACCCACCCACCTGGCACCTGTGGGGACACCGATTGTCACCTCCTGGGACACCCACCCACCTGGCACCTGTGGGGTCACAGACTGTCACCCCTGGGGACACCCACCCACCTGGCACCCCCGGGGACACCGACTGTCACCTCCTGAGACACCCACCCACCTGGCACCCCTGGGGACACCGACTGTCACCTCCTGAGACACCCACCCACCTGGCACCCCCGGGGACACCGACTGTCACCTCCTGAGACACCCACCCACCTGGCACCCCTGGGGACACCGACTGTCACCTCCTGAGACACCCACCCACCTGGCACCTGTGGGGACACCGACTGTCACCTCCTGAGACACCCACCCACCTGGCACCCCTGGGGACACCGACTGTCACCTCCTGAGACACCCACCCACCTGGCACCTGTGGGGACACCGACTGTCACCTCCTGAGACACCCACCCACCTGGCACCCCCGGGGACACCGACTGTCACCTCCTGAGACACCCACCCACCTGGCACCTGTGGGGACACCGACTGTCACCTCCTGAGACACCCACCCACCTGGCACCCCCGGGGACACCGACTGTCACCTCCTGAGACAACCACCCACCTGGCACCCCTGGGGACACCGACTGTCACCTCCTGAGACACCCACCCACCTGGCACCTGTGGGGACACCGACTGTCACCTCCTGAGACACCCACCCACCTGGCACCCCCGGGGACACCGACTGTCACCTCCTGAGACACCCACCCACCTGGCACCTGTGGGGTCACAGACTGTCACCTCCGGGGACACTGACTGTCACCCTGAGACACCCACGAAACTGTCACCCCTGGGACACCCACCTAACTGTCACCTCCTGGGGACACACCTGGCACCTCTGGGGACACCGACTGTCACCTCCTGGGGACACCCACCCACCTGGCACCTCTGGGGACACCCACTCACCTGTCACCTCCTGGGACACCGACTGTCACCTCCTGGGGACACCCACTCACCTGTCACCTCCTGGGGACACCGACTGTCACCTCCTGGGGCACCCACCCGCCTGTTACCTCTGGGGACACCCACTCACCTGTCACCTCCTGGGGACACCCACTGTCACCTCCAGGGACACCAACTGTCACCCCTGGACACCACCTGTCACCTCCTGGGACCCCAGTTGTCCCTAGTGTCCCCAAACCTGCCTGTCCCACATCTCCCCCAAACCGTCACTGTCCCCATGTCCCCAAACCTGCCTGTCCCTTGAGTGTCTCCAAAACCTGGGTGTCCCCCCATCTCCCCCAAACTGTCACTGTCCCCATGTCCCCCCAAAACTTTCTGTCCCCCAAGTGTCCCCTGTGTCCCCAAACCCTGGGTGTCCCCTCATCTCCCCTAAGCTGTCACTGCCCCCGTGTCCCCCCAAACCTGCCTGTCCCCCTGTGTCTCCAAAGTCCCCTGAGTGTCCCCTGTGTCCCCAAACCCTGGGTGGCCCCCCCAAACTGTCACTGTCCCCGTGTCCCCCAAACCTGCCTGTCCCCCATCTCCCCAGGCTCTGAGTGTCCCCTGTGTCCCCGAACCCTGGGTGTCCCCCCATCTCCCCCAAACTGTCACTGTCCCTTTGTGTCCCCAAACCTGCCTGTTCCCTGTGTCCCCAAACCCTGGGTGTCCCCAAACCCTGAATGTCCCCTGTGTCCCCAAACTGCCACTGTCCCCATGTCCCCCCAAACCTTTCTGTCCCCTGAGTGTCCCCTGTGTCCCCAAACCCTGGGTGTCCCCTCATCTCCCCCAAACTGTCACTGTCCCCGTGTCCCCCAAACCTGCCTGTCCCCCATCTCCCCAGCTCTGCCTGTCCCCTTAGTGTCCCCGAACCCTGGGTGTCCCCCCATCTCCCCCAAACTGTCACTGTCCCTTTGTGTCCCCAAACCTGCCTATCCCCTGTGTCCCCAAACCCTGGGTGTCCCCAAACCCTGAATGTCCCCTGTGTCCCCAAACTGCCACTGTCCCCATGTCCCCCCAAACCTTTCTGTCCCCTGAGTGTCCCCTGTGTCCCCAAACCCTGGGTGTCCCCAGATCTCCCCCAAACTGCCACTGTCCCCATGTCCCCCAAACCTTTCTGTCCCCTGAGTGTCCCCTGTGTCCCCAAACCCTGGGTGTCTCCCCCATCTCCCCTAAACTGTCACTGTCCCCATGTCCCCCAAACCTGCCTGTCCCCCATCTCCCCAGTTCAGCCTGTCCCCCCATGTTCCCCAGTTGTCCCCTGTGTCCCCAAACCCTGGGTGTCCCCATGTCCCCCAAACTGTCACTGTCCCCGTGTCCCCCCCAACCTGCCTGTCCCCTGTGTCCCCAAACCCTGGGTGTCCCCATCTCCCCCAAACTGTCACTGTCCCCGTGTCCCCCCCAACCTGCCTGTCCCCCATCTCCCCAGGCTCTGAGTGTCCCCTGGGTGTCCCCAAACCCTGGGTGTCCCCAAACTGTCACTGTCCCCATGTCCCCCAAACCTGCCTGTCCCCTGTGTCCCCAAACCCTGGGTGTCCCCCCATCTCCCCCAAACTATCACTGTCCCCACGTGTCCCCAAACCCTGGGTGTCCCCAAACCATCGGTGTCCCCAAACCATCGGTGTCCCCCCATCTCCCCCAAGCTGTCACTATCCCTATATGTCCCCAAACCTGCCTGTCCCCCATCTCCCCAGCTCTACCTGTCCCCCCGTGTCCCCCCTTGTCCCCATTGTCCCCATTGTCCCCGTATCCCCTGATGTCCCCTGATGTCCCCAGGCCCGCACCATCCTGACCAAGGCCACCCGCGTGCGGTTCCGCCGCGTCGAGGACCTGGCGGCCGTTTGGTGCGAGTTCGGCGAGATGGAGCTGAGACACCACAACTACCAGGAGGCCCTGAGCATCCTGCGGGTATGGGGGGGTCCCCAAACCTGGGGGGGGTCCCCAAACCTGGGGGGGGTCCCCTGGGGACAATGGAGACATGGCCGGATGCCTGGGTCCCCTGGGGCTTGGGGGGCTGGAGCTGAGACACCACAACTACCAGAAGGCCCTGAGCATCCTGCGGGTACGGGGGGGTCCCCAAACCTGGGGGGGGGGTCCCCAAACCTGGGGGGGGTCCCCAAATCTGAAGGGGGGTCCCTGGGGACAGTGGGGATGCGGCCGGACGCCTGGGTCCCCTGGGGCTTGTTGGGGTGGAGCTGAGACACCACAACTACCAGGGGGCCCTGAGCATCCTGCGGGTATGGGGGGGTCCCCAAACCTATGGGGGGGTCCCCAAACCTGGGGGGGGTCCCCAAACCTGGGGGGGGGTCCCCAAGCCTGGGGGGGTCCCCTGGGGGGACAATGGAGACATGGCCGGACGCCTGGGTCCCCTGGGGCTTGGGGGGATGGAGCTGAGACAACACAACTCCCAGGAGGCTCTGAGCATCCTGCGGGTACTGGGGGGGGTCCCCAAACTTGGGGGGGGTCCCCAAACTTGGGGGGGTCCCCAAACCTGGGGGGTCCCCTGGGGACAATGGAGACATGGCCGGACGCCTGGGTCCCCTGGGGCTTGGGGGGGTGGAGCTGAGACACCACAACTACCAGGAGGTTCTGAGCATCCTGCGGGTACTGGGGGTGGGTCCCCAAACCTGGGGGGGTCCCCAAATCTGAAGGGGGGTCCCTGGGGACAGTGGGGATGCGGCCGGACGCCTGGGTCCCCTGGGGCTTGTGGGGGTGGAGCTGAGACAACACAACTCCCAGGAGGCTCTGAGCATCCTGCGGGTACTGGGGGGGGTCCCCAAACTTATGGGGGGGTCCCCAAACCTGGGGGGGTCTCCAAATCTGAAGGGGGGTCCCTGGGGACAGTGGGCATGCGGCCGGACACCTGGGTCCCCTGGGGCTTGGGGGGGATGGAGCTGAGACAACACAACTACCAGGAGGCTCTGAGCATCCTGCGGGTACTGGGGGGGGTCCCCAAACCTGGGGGGGTCCCCAAACCTATGGGGGTGTCCCCAAATCTGAAGGGGGGTCCCTGGGGACAGTGGGGATGCGGCAGGACGCCTGGGTCCCTTGTGGCTTGCGGGGGTGGAGCTGAGACAATACAACTACCAGGAGGCTCTGAGCATCCTGCGGGTACTGGGGGGGGTCCCCAAACCTGGGGGGGGTCCCCAAACCTGGGGGGGGTCCCCTGGGGACAATGGAGACATGGCCGGATGCCTGGGTCCCCTGGGGCTTGGGGGGCTGGAGCTGAGACACCACAACTACCAGAAGGCCCTGAGCATCCTGCGGGTACTGGGGGTGGGTCCCCAAACCTGGGGGGGGGTCCCCAAACCTGGGGGGGTCCCCAAATCTGAAGGGGGGTCCCTGGGGACAGTGGGGATGCGGCCGGACGCCTGGGTCCCTTGTGGCTTGCGGGGGTGGAGCTGAGACACCACAACTACCAGGAGGCTCTGAGCATCCTGCGGGTACTGGGGGGGGTTCCCAAACCTATGGGGGAGTCCCCAAACCTATGGGGGTGTCACCAAATCTGAAGGGGGGTCCCTGGGGACAGTGGGGATGCAGCCGGACGCCTGGGTCCCTTGCGGCTTGGGGGGGTGGAGCTGGGACACCACAACTACCAGGAGGCTCTGAGCATCCTGCGGGTATGGGGGGGTCCCCAAACCTGGGGAGGGGTCCCCAAACCTGGGGGGGGTCCCCAAACCTGGGGGGGTCCCCTGGGGGGACAATGGAGACGTGGCCGGATGCCTGGGTCCCCTGGGGCTTGGGGGGGTGGAGCTGACACAACACAACTACCAGGGGGCCCTGAGCATCCTGCGGGTACTGGGGGGGTCCCCAAACTTATGGGGGGGTCCCCAAACCTGGGGGGGGTCCCCAAATCTGAAGGGGGGTCCCTGGGGACAGTGGGGATGCAGCCGGACGCCTGGGTCCCTTGCGGCTTGGGGGGGTGAGCTGAGACACCACAACTACCAGGAGGTTCTGAGCATCCTGCGGGTATGGGGGGGTCCCCAAATCTGGGGGGGTCCCTAAACCTGGGCGGGGGACGATGGGGATGCAGCCGGACACCTGGGTCCCCTGGGGCTTGGCTGGGGTGGAGCTGGGACACTACATGGGGCCCTGAGCATCCTGTGGGTACCAGGGGGTCCCCAAATCTGAAGGGGGGTCCCTGGGGACAGTGGGGATGCGGCCGGACGCCTGGGTCCCCTGGGGCTCGGGGGGTGGAGCTGGGACACTACATGGGGCCCTGAGCATCCTGTGGGTAGCGGGGGGTCCCCAAACCTATGGGGGGGGTCCCCAAACCTTGTGGGGGTCCCTGGGGACACAGCCGGACACCAAGGTCCCCTAAAGGGATGTTTAGGTTTCCTAAGGGGACATCTGGGCCACCCAAAGTGACACTTGGGTCCCCTGAAGTGACACTTGGGTCCCCTAAAGTGACGCCTGGGTCCCCTATGGGCACTCCTGGGTCCCTTTCCCCCCACACTGGGAGAGTGAGGGGGGTTCAGCCGTGCGCTGTTGGGGGTTGCGGTGCCACCGCTGTCCCTGATGTGTCCCCTGGGTCCCCTGAAGTGACATCTTGGTCCCTTAACAGGACTCCTGGGTCCCCTGTGGGCACTCCTGGGGCCCCTAAAGTGACACCTGGGTCCCTTAACAGGGCATCTGGGTCCCCTAAAGGGACACCTGGGTCCCGTAAGGGAACGCCTGGGTCCCCTATGGGCACTCCTGGGTCCCCTGTAGGGACATCTGTGTCCCCTGAAGTGACACTTGGGTCCCCTATGGGAACTCCTGGGTCCCCTAAAATGACACTTGGGTCCCCTAAGGGAACATCTGGGTCCCCTATGAGAACTCCTGGGTCCCTTAACAGGACATCTGTGTCCCCTAAAGGGACATTTGGGTCCCCTGTGGGAATTCCTGGGTCCCCTGTGGGAACTCCTGGGTCCCCTATGGGCACTCCTGGGTCCCCTGTAGGGACACCTGGGTCCCCTGAAATGACATTTGGGTCTCCTAAGGGAACTCCTGGGTCCCCTAAAATGACACTTGGGTCCCACAAGAGGATGCCTGGGTCCCCTAAAATGACACTTGGGTCCCCTAAGGGAATTCCTGGGTCCCCTAAAGTGACACCTGGGTCCCCTATGAGAACTCCTGTGTCCCTTAACAGGACATCTGGGTCCCCTGAAGTGACACTTGGGTCCCCTATGGGAACTCCTGGGTCCCCTGTGGGAATTCCTGGGTCCCCTGTAGTGACACCTGGGTCCCCTGTGGGCACTCCTGGGTCCCCTATAGGGACACCTGGGTCCCCTGAAATGACACTTGGGTCCCCTAAGGGAACTCCTGGGTCCCCTAAAATGACACTTGGGTCCCACAAGAGGATGCCTGGGTCCCCTAAAATGACACTTGGGTCCCCTAAGGGAATTCCTGGGTCCCCTAAAGTGACACCTGGGTCCCCTAAGGGAATTCCTGGGTCCCCTAAAGTGACACTTGGGTCACCTAAGGGAATTCCTGGGTCCCCTAAAGTGACACTTGGGTCCCCTAAGGGAATTCCTGGGTCCCCTAAAGTGACACTTGGGTCCCCTAAGGGAACTCCTGGGTCCCTTAACAGGACATCTGCATCCCCCGAAGTGACACTTGGGTTCCCTAAGGCAACTCCTGGGTCCCCTAAAGTGACACTTAAGTCCCCTGTGGGCATTCCTGGGTCCCCTAATGGAACACCTGGGTCCCCTGTGGGCACTCCTGGGTCCCCTAAAGTGACACTTGGGTCCCCTGTGGGAACTCCTGGGTCCCCTAATGGAACACCTGGGTCCCCTAATGGAACACCTGGGTCCCCTAATGGAACACCTGGGTCCCCTGTGGGTACTCCTGGGTCCCCTGTGGGCACTCCTGGGTCCCTTTCCCCCACACCGGGAGGGTGAGGGGGATTCAGCCGTGCGTCTCGGGGGCCGCGGTGCCACCGCTGTCCCTGACGTGTCCCCTGGTGTCCCCAGCGAGCCACCGCGCTGCCCGCGCGCCGCGCCGAGTACTTCGACAGCTCGGAGCCCGTGCAGAACCGCCTCTACAAGTCCCTCAAGGTCTGGGCCATGCTGGCCGACCTGGAGGAGAGCCTGGGGACCTTCCAGGTGGGTGACACCCCCGGGACCCCCCCATGGGGTCACTGACACCCCCATGGGGTCACCAACACCCCCATGGGGTCTCCAACCCACCCCCAGGGTCTCCAAACCCACCCCAGGGTCTTCAACCCACCCCAGGGCCTGGGGACCTTCCAGGTGGGTGACACCCCCGGGACCCCCCATGGGGTCACTGACACCCCCATGGGGTCACCAACACCCCCATGGGGTCACCAACCCACCCCCGGGACCCCCCCATGGGGTCACTGACCCCCCTATGGGGTCACCAACACCCCCGTGGGGTCACCAACCCACCCCCAGGGTCTCCAACCCACCCCAGGGCCTGGGGACCTTCCAGGTGGGTGACACCCCTGGGACCCCCTCATGGGGTCACCAACACCCCCATGGGGTCACTGACACCCCCATGGGGTCTCCAACCCACCCCCAGGGTCTCCAAACCCAACCCAGGGTCTGGGGACCTTCCAGGTGGGTGACACCCCCGGGACCCCCTCGTGGGGTCACTGACACCCCTGTGGGGTCACCAACACCCCCATGGGGTCACCAACCCACCCCCAGGGTCTCCAACCCACCCCCAGGGCCTGGGGACCTTCCAGGTGGGTGACACCCCCGGGACCCCCCATGGGGTCACCAACCCACCCCCAGGGTCTCCAACCCACCCCAGGGCCTGGGGACCTTCCAGGTGGGTGACACCCCTGGGACCCCCTCATGGGGTCACCAACACCCCCATGGGGTCACCAACACCCCCAGGGTCTCCAACCCACCCCCAGGGTCTCCAAACCCACCCCAGGGTCTGGGGACCTTCCAGGTGGGTGACACCCCTGGGACCCCCCATGGGGTCACTGACACCCCCATGGGGTCACCAACCCACCCCCAGGGTCTCCAACCCACCCCCAGGGCCTGGGGACCTTCCGGGTGGGTGACACCCCCAGGACCCCCTCATGGGGTCACTGACCCCCCCCATGGGGTCACCAACACCCCCAGGGTCTCCAACCCATCCCCAGGGTCTCCAAACCCACCCCAGGGTCTGGGGACCTTCCAGGTGGGTGACACCCCCGGGACCCCCCCATGGGGTCACTGACCCCCCCATGGGGTCACCAACCCACCTCCAGCGTCTCCAAACCCACCCCCAGGGTCTCCAAACCCACCCCAGGGTCTGGGGACCTTCCAGGTGGGTGACACCCCCGGGACCCCCTCGTGGGGTCACTGACACCCCCATGGGGTCACCAACCCACCCCCAGGGTCTCCAACCCCACCCCAGGGCCTGGGGACCTTCCAGGTGGGTGACACCTCTGCAACACCCCCACGGGGTCACCGACACCCCCACGGGGTCACTGACCCCCCCATGGGGTCACCAACCCACCTATGGGGTGACCAAACCACCCTGAGTGTCACCAACCCTCCCATGGGGTCCCCAACCCCCCCCGTGGGGTCCCCAACCCACCCTGAGTGTCACCAACCCCCGCCATGGGGTCACCAACCCACCCTGAGTGTCATCAACCCCCGCCATGGGGTCACCAACCCCTCCATGGGGTCATCAACCCACTCCGAGTGTCCCCAACACCCCCATGGGGTCACCAACCTCCTCCCAATGTCCCCAAACCTGCCCCGGGGTCCCCAACTCCCCCCTGGGGTCCCCAACCCACCCTGAGTGTCACCAACCTACCCCTGGTGTCCCCAACCCATTTGTGGGTGCTGACACCCCATTTTCCCCAGACCACCCGCTCGGCGTATGAGGGTGCTGACCCCTGGGATGCCCCATTTTTGGGTGCTGACCCCAGGGGGTGTTTGGGGTGCCCCGTTGTTGGGTGCTGACCGTGGTTTTTGGGTGCCCCCCAGTCCCTGCGGTCGGTGTCCGAGGGTGCTGACCCTGGGGGTGTTTGGGGGTGTATTTTGGGTGCTGACCCGAGTTTTGGGTGCCCCCCCAGTCCATGCGGTCAGTGTACGAGGGTGCTGACCCTGGGGGTGTTTGGAGGTGTCTGGGGGTGTATTTTGGGGTGCTGACCCCTTGTCCCCCCAGTCCACGCAGTCAGTGTACGAGGGTGCTGACCCTGGGGGTGTCTGGGGGTGCCTGGTTTTGGGTGCTGACCCCAGTTTTGGGTGCCCCCCCAGTCCCCGCGGTCGGTGTCCGAGGGTGCTGACCCCGGGGGGTGTTTGGGGGTGTCTGGGGGTGTATTTTGGGGTGCTGACCCCCCTGTCCCCCCCAGTCGACCCGAGGGTGCTGATCCCTGGGTGTCTGGGGGTGCCTGGTTTTGGGTGCTGACCCCAGGGGGTGTATGGGGTGTCTGTCTTTGGGGTGCTGACCCCAGTTTTGGGTGCCCCCCCAGTCCACGCGGTCGGTGTCCGAGGGTGCTGACCCTGGGGGGTGTATGGGGGTGTCTGGGGGTGTATTTTGGGGTGCTGACCCCCCTGTCCCCCCCAGTCGACCCGAGGGTGCTGATCCCTGGGTGTCTGGGGGTGCCTGGTTTTGGGTGCTGACCCTGGGGGGTGTCTGGGGGTGTATTTTGAGTGCTGACCCCAGTTTTGGGTGCCCCCCCAGTCCACCTGGTCAGTGTACAAGGATGCTGACCCTGGGGGGTGTTTGGGGTGCCCCATTGTTGGGTGTTGACCTCGGTTTTTGGGTGCCCCCCCAGTCCACGTGGTCGGTGTCCAAGGGTGCTGACCCTGGGGGGTGTCTGGGGGTGTGTTTTGGGGTGCTGACCCCCATGTCTCCCCCAGTCCACCTGGTCGGTGTACGAGGGTGCTGACCCCTGGGTGTCTGGGGGTGCCTGTTGTTGGGTGCTGACCCCAGTTTTGGGTGCCCCCCCAGTCCATGCGGTCAGTGTCCAAGGGTGCTGACTCTGGAGGGTGTCTGGGGGTGTATTTTGGGTGCTGACCCCAGTTTTGGGTGCCCCCCCAGTCCACCTGGTCAGTGTACGAGGGTGCTGACCCCGGGGGGTGTTTGGGGGTGTCTGGGGGTGTATTTTGGGGTGCTGACCCCCCTGTCCCCCCAGTCAACACGAGGGTGCTGATCCCTGGGTGTCTGGGGGTGCCTGGTTTTGGGTGCTGACCCCGGGGGGTGTCTGGGGGTGTATTTTGGGTGCTGACCCCAGTTTTGGGTCCCCCCCTGTCCACCTGGTCAGTGTACGAGGGTGCTGACCCTGGGGGGTGTTTGGGGTGCCCCATTGTTGGGTGCTGACCCCAGTTTTGGGTGCCCCCCCAGTCCCTGCAGTTGGTGTCCGAGGGTGCTGACCCCGGGGGGTGTTTGGGGGTGTCTGGGGGTGTATTTTGGGGTGCTGACCCCCCTGTCCCCCCCAGTCGACACGAGGGTGCTGACCCCTGGGTGTCTGGGGGTGCCTGGTTTTGGGTGCTGACCCTGGGGGGTGTCTGGGGGTGTATTTTGGGTGCTGAGCCCAGTTTTGGGTGCCCCCCCAGTCCACACGGTCGGTGTCCGAGGGTGCTGACCCTGGGGGGTGTTTGGGGTGCCCCATTGTTGGGTGTTTACCTCAGTTATTGGGTGCCCCCCCAGTCCACGTGGTCGGTGTCCAAGGGTGCTGACTCTGGAGGGTGTCTGGGGGTGTATTTTGGGTGCTGACCCCAGTTTTGGGTCCCCCCCAGTCCATGCGGTCAGTGTACGAGGGTGCTGACCCTGGGGGGTGTTTGGGGGTGTCTGGGGGTGTATTTTGGGGTGCTGACCCCCCTGTCCCCCCCAGTCGACACGAGGGTGCTGACCCCTGGGTGTCTGGGGGTGCCTGGTTTTGGGTGCTGACCCCGGTTTTTGGGTGCCCCCCCAGTCCACGTGGTCGGTGTCCAAGGGTGCTGACCCTGGGGGTGTCTGGGGGTGCCTGGTTTTGGGTGCTGACCCCAGTTTTGGGTGCCCCCCCAGTCCACCTGGTCAGTGTACGAGGGTGCTGACCCTGGGGGTGTTTGGGGGTGTCTGGGGGTGTATTTTGGGGTGCTGACCCCCCTGTCCCCCCCAGTCGACCTGAGGGTGCTGACCCCTGGGTATCTGGGGTGCCTGGTTTTGGGTGCTGACCCTGGGGGGTGTTTGGGGTGCCCCATTGTTGGGTGCTGACCCCCTGTCCCGTCCAGTCCACCTGGTCAGTGTACGAGGGTGCTGACCCTGGGGGGTGTTTGGGGGTGTATTTTGGGGTGCTGACCCCCCTGTCCCCCCCAGTCGACCCGAGGGTGCTGATCCCTGGGTGTCTGGGGGTGCCTGGTTTTGGGTGCTGACCCCGGGGGGTGTCTGGGGGTGTATTTTGAGTGCTGACCCCAGTTTTGGGTGCCCCCCCAGTCCACCTGGTCAGTGTACGAGGGTGCTGACCCTGGGGGGTGTTTGGGGTGCCCCATTGTTGGGTGTTTACCTCAGTTATTGGGTGCCCCCCCAGTCCACGTGGTCGGTGTCCAAGGGTGCTGACTCTGGAGGGTGTCTGGGGGTGTATTTTGGGTGCTGACCCCAGTTTTGGGTGCCCCCCCAGTCCACCTGGTCAGTGTCCGAGGGTGCTGATCCTGGGGGGTGTTTGGGGGTGTCTGGGGGTGTATTTTGGGGTGCTGACCCCCCTGTCCCCCCCAGTCGACCCGAGCGGTGTACGAGCGCATCCTGGACCTGCGCATCGCCACCCCCCAGATCGTCATCAACTACGGGCTGTTCCTGGAGGAGCACGGCTACTTCGAGGAGAGCTTCAAGGTGGGGACATGGGGACACTGGGGGGACATGGGGACACTGGGGGAACATGGGGACACTGGAGGGACATGGGGACACTGGGGGGACATGGGGACACTGGGGTCATGGGGACACTGGGGACATGGGGACACTGGGGACACTGGGGGGATATGGGGACATGGGGACACTGGGGGGACATGGGGGCACTGGGGACATGGGGACACTGCGGGGATATGGGGACATGGGGACACTGGGGGGACATGGGGACACTGGGGACATGGGGACACTGGGGGAACATGGGGACACTGGGGACATGGGGACACTGGGGGGATATGGGGACATGGGGACACTGGGGGGACATGGGGACACTGGGGACATGGGGACACTGGGGGGACGTGGGGTCAATGGGGGGATATGGGGACACTGGGGACATGGGGACACTGGGGGGACATGGGGACACTGAGGGGACATGGGGACACTGGGGGGATATGGGGACACTGGGGACATGGGGACACTGGGGGGACATGGGGGCACTGGGGACATGGGGACACTGCGGGGACATGGGGACACTGGGGGGACATGGGGACACTGGGGGGATATGGGGACACTGGGGACACTGGGGACATGGGGACACTGCGGGGACATGGGGACACTGGGGGAACATGGGGGCACTGGGGACATGGGGACACTGCGGGGACATGGGGACACTGGGGGAACATGGGGACACTGGGGGGATATGGGGACACTGCGGGGACATGGGGACACTGGGGACATGGGGACACTGGGGGGATATGGGGACACTGGGGACATGGGGACACTGCAGGGACATGGGGACACTGGGAACATGGGGACACTGGGGGGACATGGGGACACTGGGGGGATATGGGGACACTGGGGGGATATGGGGACACTGCAGGGACATGGGGACACTGAGGGGACATGGGGACACTGGGGGGACATGGGGACACTGGGGACATATGGGGACACTGGGGACATGGGGACACTGCGGGGACATGGGGACACTGGGGGGATATGGGGACACTGGGGGAACATGGGGACATGGGGACACTGGGGGGATATGGGGACACTGCGGGGACATGGGACACTGGGGGGACATGGGGACACTGGGGGGATATGGGGACACTGGGGGGACATGGGGACACTGGGGGGATATGGGGACTCTGGGGGGACATGGGGACACTGGGGACATGGAGACACTGGGGACATGGGGACACTGGGGGGACATGGGGACACTGCGAGGACATGGGGACACTGGGGGGACATGGGGACACTGGGGGGATATGGGGACACTGGGGACATGGGGACAGTGCGGGGACATGGGGACACTGGGGACATGGGGACACTGCGGGGACATGGGGACACTGAGGGGACATGGGGACACTGGGGGGATATGGGGACACTGCGGGGACATGGGGACACTGTGGGGACATGGGGACACTGGGGGGACATGGGGGCACCGGGGACATTGGGGCACTGGGGGACATGGGGACATTGGGGGGACATGGGGATATTGGGGGGACATGGGGGTGCCGGGGACATTGGGGCACTGGGGGACATGGGGGCACTGGGGACATTGGGGCACTGGGCGACATGGGGACATTGGGGGGGCATGGGGTTATTGGGGCGACATGGGAGTGCCGGGGACATTGGGGCACTGGGAGCCATGGGGACATTGGGGGGACATGGGGGCACCGGGGACATTGGGGACACCAGGGGGACAGGATGGGTTCAGGCTGCTTCCCCTGATATGCCAAGAGTATGGACGCTGGGGGGACATGGGGACATTGGGGGGACATGGGGGCACCGGGGACATGGGGACATTGGGGGGACATGGGGATATTGGGGGGACATGGGGACACTGGGGGAACATGGGGGCACCGGGGACATGGGGACATTGGGGGGACATGGGGACACTGGGGGGACATGGGGACACTGCGGGGACATGGGGACACTGGGGGAACATGGGGACACTGGGGGGATATGGGGACACTGCGGGGACATGGGGACACTGGGGACATGGGGACACTGGGGGGATATGGGGACACTGGGGACATGGGGACACTGCAGGGACATGGGGACACTGGGAACATGGGGACACTGGGGGGACATGGGGACACTGGGGGGATATGGGGACACTGGGGACATGGGGACACTGCGGGGACATGGGGACATGGGGACACTGGGGGGATATGGGGACACTGGGGGGATATGGGGACACTGCAGGGACATGGGGACACTGAGGGGACATGGGGACACTGGGGGGACATGGGGACACTGGGGACATATGGGGACACTGGGGACATGGGGACACTGCGGGGACATGGGGACACTGGGGGGATATGGGGACACTGGGGGAACATGGGGACATGGGGACACTGGGGGGATATGGGGACACTGCGGGGACATGGGGACACTGAGGGGACATGGGGACACTGGGGGGATATGGGGACACTGGGGGGACATGGGGACACTGGGGGGATATGGGGACTCTGGGGGGACATGGGGACACTGGGGACATGGAGACACTGGGGACATGGGGACACTGGGGGGACATGGGGACACTGGGGGGATATGGGGGACATGGGGACACTGGGGGGACATGGGGACACTGCGAGGACATGGGGACACTGGGGGGACATGGGGACACTGGGGGGATATGGGGACACTGGGGACATGGGGACAGTGCGGGGACATGGGGACACTGGGGACATGGGGACACTGCGGGGACATGGGGACACTGAGGGGACATGGGGACACTGGGGGGATATGGGGACACTGCGGGGACATGGGGACACTGTGGGGACATGGGGACACTGGGGACATGGGGACACTGGGGGGATGTGGGGACACTGGGGGGACATGGGGACACTGGGGGGATATGGGGACACTGGGGACATGGGGACACTGGGGACATGGGGACACTGCGGGGACATGGGGACACTGGGGGGATATGGGGACACTGGGGGGATATGGGGACACTGGGACATGGGGACACTGGGGGGATATGGGGACACTGGGGACATGGGGACACTGGGGGGACATGGGGACACTGGGGGATATGGGGACACTGGGGACATGGGGACACTGGGGACATGGGGACACTGTGGGGACATGGGGACACTGGGGACATCTGGGGACATGGGGACACTGGGGGGACATGGGACACTGGGGGAATATGGGGACACTGGGGACATGGGGACACTGCGGGGACATGGGGACACTGGGGGAACATGGGGGACACTGGGGGGACATGGGGACACTGGGGACATGGGGACACTGGGGACATGGGGACACTGCGAGGACATGGGGACACTGGGGGGACATGGGGACACTGGGGGGGACGTGGGGACACTGGGGGGACATGGGGACATGGGGACATGGGGACACTGGGGGGATATGGGGACACTGGGGGGTACATGAGGACACCGGGGACATGGGGACACTGTGGGGACACATGGGGACCCTGGGGACCCTGTCTGTGTGTTGCAGGCGTACGAGCGCGGCATCGCGCTGTTCCGCTGGCCGCACGTGGCCGACGTGTGGCACACGTACCTCACCAAGTTCGTGGCGCGGTACGGCGGGCGCAAGCTGGAGCGGGCGCGGGACCTGTTCGAACAGGCGCTGGACGGCTGCCCCCCCCGATACGCAAGAGTACGGACACTGGGGACATGGGGGACATTGGGGGGACATGGGGGGCACCGGGGACATTGGGGTACTGGGGGACATAGGGACACCAGGGACATAGGGGACACCGGGGGGGACAGGATGGGTTCAGGCTGCTTCCCCTGATATGCCAAGAGTATGGACGCTGGGGGGACATGGGGACATTGGGGGGACATTGGGGACAATGGGGGGACATTGGGGTACTGGGGGACATAGGGACACCAGGGACATTGGGGACACCGGGGGGACAGGATGGGTTCAGGCTGCCCTCCTGATACACCAAGAGTACGGACACTGGGGACATGGGGACATTGAGGGGACATGGGGACATTGGGGGGACATGGGGATATTGGGGGGACATGGGGGTGCCGGGGACATTGGGGCACTGGGGGACATGGGGACATTGGGGGGACATGGAGGCACCGGGGACATTGGGGTACTGGGGTACATAGGGACACCAGGGACATTGGGGACACCGGGGGGACAGGATGGGTTCAGGCTGCTTCCCCTGATATGCCAAGAGTATGGACGCTGGGGGGACATGGGGACATTGGGGGGACATGGGGGCACCGGGGACATTGGGGCACTGGGGGACATGGGGACATTGGGGGGACATGGGGATATTGGGGGGACATGGGGGTGCCGGGGACATTGGGGCACTGGGGGACATGGGGATATTGGGGGGACATGGGGGCACTGGGGACATTGGGGCACTGGGCGACATGGGGACATTGGGGGGACATGGGGATATTGGGGGGACATGGAGGCACCGGGGACATTGGGGTACTGGGGGACATAGGGACACCAGGGACATTGGGGACACCGGGGGGACAGGATGGGTTCAGGCTGCCCTCCTGATACACCAAGAGTACGGACACTGGGGACATGGGGACATTGAGGGGACATGGGGACATTGGGGGGACGTGGGGGCACCGGGGACATTGGGGTACTGGGGGACATAGGGACACCAGGGACATTGGGGACACCAGGGGGACAGGATGGGTTCAGGCTGCTTCCCCTGATATGCCAAGTGTATGGACACTGGGGACATGGGGACATTGGGGGGACATGGGGACATTGGGGGGACATGGGGGCACCGGGGACATTGGGGCACTGGGGGACATGGGGACATTGGGGGGACATGGGGATATTGGGGGGACATGGGGGTGCCGGGGACATTGGGGCACTGGGGGACATGGGGGCGCTGGGGACATTGGGGCACTGGGGGACATGGGGACATTGGGGGGACATGGGGATATTGGGGGGACATGGGGACATTGGGGGGACGTGGGGGCACCGGGGACATTGGGGTACTGGGGGACATGGGGACACCAGGGACATTGGGGACACCAGGGGGACAGGATGGGTTCAGGCTGCTTCCCCTGATATGCCAAGAGTATGGACGCTGGGGGGACATGGGGACATTGGGGGGACATGGGGGCACGGGGGACATTGGGGACACCGGGGGCACAGGATGGGTTCAGGCTGCTTCCCCTGATATGCCAGGAGTACGGACGCTGGGGGGACATGGGGACATTGGGGGGACATGGGGACAATGGGGGGATATGGGGGCACCGGGGACATTGGGGTACTGGGGGACATAGGGACACCAGGGACATTGGGGACACCGGGGGGACAGGATGGGTTCAGGCTGCCCTCCCGATACGCCAAGAGTACGGACACTGGGGACATGGGGACATTGAGGGGACATGGGGACATTGGGGGGACGTGGGGGCACCAGGGACATTGGGGTACTGGGGGACATGGGGACACCAGGGACATTGGGGACACCAGGGGGACAGGATGGGTTCAGGCTGCTTCCCCTGATATGCCAAGAGTACGGACGCTGGCGGGACATGGGGACATTGGGGGGACATGGGGGCACCGGGGACATTGGGGCACTGGGGGACATGGGGACATTGGGGGGACATGGGGTTATTGGGGCGACATGGGGGTGCCGGGGACATTGGGGCACTGGGGGACATGGGGGCACTGGGGACATTGGGGCACTGGGCGACATGGGGACATTGGGGGGACATGGGGTTATTGGGGCGACATGGGGTTATTGGGGCGACATGGGGGTGCCGGGGACATTGGGGCACTGGGGGACATGGGGACATTGGGGGGACATGGGGGCACCGGGGACATTGGGGACACCGGGGGGACAGGATGGGTTCAGGCTGCTTCCCCTGATATGCCAAGTGTATGGATGCTGGGGGGACATGGGGACATTGGGGGGACATGGGGGCACCGGGGACATTGGGGCACTGGGGGACATGGGGACATTGGGGGGACATGGGGATATTGGGGGGACATGGGGGTGCCGGGGACATTGGGGCACTGGGGGACATGGGGACATTGGGGGGACATGGGGGCACCTGGGACATTGGGGCACTGGGGGACATGGGGACATTGGGGGGACATGGGGATATTGGGGGGACATGGGGGTGCCGGGGACATTGGGGCACTGGGGGACATGGGGACATTGGGGAGACATGGGGGCACCGGGGACATTGGGGCACTGGGGGACATGGGGACATTGGGGGGACATGGGGATATTGGGGGGACATGGGGGTGCCGGGGACATTGGGGCACTGGGGGACATGGGGACATGGGGGGGACATGGGGGCACCGGGGACATGGGGGTGCCGGAGACATTGGGGCACTGGGGGACATGGGGACATTGGGGGGACATGGGGGCACCGGGGACATTGGGGACACCGGGGGGACAGGATGGGTTCAGGCTGCTTCCCCTGATATGCCAAGAGTATGGACGCTGGGGGGACATGGGGACATTGGGGGGACATGGGGGCACGGGGGACATTGGGGACACCGGGGGCACAGGATGGGTTCAGGCTGCTTCCCCTGATATGCCAGGAGTACGGACGCTGGGGGGACATGGGGACATTGGGGGGACATGGGGACAATGGGGGGATATGGGGGCACCGGGGACATTGGGGTACTGGGGGACATAGGGACACCAGGGACATTGGGGACACCGGGGGGACAGGATGGGTTCAGGCTGCCCTCCCGATACGCCAAGAGTACGGACACTGGGGACATGGGGACATTGAGGGGACATGGGGACATTGGGGGGACGTGGGGGCACCAGGGACATTGGGGTACTGGGGGACATGGGGACACCAGGGACATTGGGGACACCAGGGGGACAGGATGGGTTCAGGCTGCTTCCCCTGATATGCCAAGAGTACGGACGCTGGGGGGATATGGGGACATTGGGGGGACATGGGGGCACCGGGGACATTGGGGACACCGGGGGCACAGGATGGGTTCAGGCTGCTTCCCCTGATATGCCAGGAGTACGGACGCTGGGGGGACATGGGGACATTGGGGGGACATGGGGACAATGGGGGGATATGGGGGCACCGGGGACATTGGGGTACTGGGGGACATAGGGACACCAGGGACATTGGGGACACCGGGGGGACAGGATGGGTTCAGGCTGCCCTCCCGATACGCCAAGAGTACGGACACTGGGGACATGGGGACATTGAGGGGACATGGGGACATTGGGGGGACGTGGGGGCACCAGGGACATTGGGGTACTGGGGGACATGGGGACACCAGGGACATTGGGGACACCAGGGGGACAGGATGGGTTCAGGCTGCTTCCCCTGATATGCCAAGAGTACGGACGCTGGCGGGACATGGGGACATTGGGGGGACATGGGGGCACCGGGGACATTGGGGCACTGGGGGACATGGGGACATTGGGGGGACATGGGGTTATTGGGGCGACATGGGGGTGCCGGGGACATTGGGGCACTGGGGGACATGGGGGCACTGGGGACATTGGGGCACTGGGCGACATGGGGACATTGGGGGGACATGGGGTTATTGGGGCGACATGGGGGTGCCGGGGACATTGGGGCACTGGGGGACATGGGGACATTGGGGGGACATGGGGGCACCGGGGACATTGGGGACACCGGGGGGACAGGATGGGTTCAGGCTGCTTCCCCTGATATGCCAAGAGTATGGACGCTGGGGGGATATGGGGACATTGGGGGGACATGGGACATTGGGGCACTGGGGGACATGGGGACATTGGGGGGACATGGGGATATTGGGGGGACATGGGGGTGCCGGGGACATTGGGGCACTGGGGGACATGGGGGCACTGGGGACATTGGGGCACTGGGCGACATGGGGACATTGGGGGGACATGGGGTTATTGGGGCGACATGGGGGTGCCGGGGACATTGGGGCACTGGGGGACATGGGGACATTGGGGGCGACATGGGGGCACCGGGGACATTGGGGACACCGGGGGGACAGGATGGGTTCAGGCTGCTTCCCCTGATATGCCAAGAGTATGGACGCTGGGGGGACATGGGGACATTGGGGGGACATGGGGGCACCGGGGACATTGGGGCACTGGGGGACATGGGGACATTGGGGGGACATGGGGATATTGGGGGGACATGGGGGTGCAGGGGACATTGGGGCACTGGGGGACATGGGAACATTGGGGGGACATGGGGGCACTGGGGACATTGGGGCACTGGGTGACATGGGGACATTGGGGGGACATGGGGATATTGGGGCGACATGGGGGGTGCCGGGGACATTGGGGCACTGGGGGACATGGGGACATTGGGGGGGACATGGGGGCACCGGGGACATTGGGGACACCAGGGGGACAGGATGGGTTCAGGCTGCTTCCCCTGATATGCCAAGAGTATGGACGCTGGGGGCATATGGGGACATTGGGGGGACATGGGGACAATGGGGGGACATTGGGGTACTGGGGGACATAGGGACACCAGGGACATTGGGGACACCAGGGGGACTGGATGGGTTCAGGCTGCTTCCCCTGATATGCCAGGAGTACGGACACTGGGGACATGGGGACTATGGGGGGGACATGGGGGCACTGGGGACATTGGGGTACTGGGGGACATGGGGACACCAGGGACACTGGGGACACCGGGGGGACAGGATGGGTTCAGGCTGCTTCCCTGATATGCCAAGAGTACTGATGCTGGGGGGACATGGGGACATTGGGGGGGGACATAGGGACGCTGGGGGGACACTGGGGACACTGGAGGAGCAGTTCGGGCTGGCTTGCCACACCATGGCCATATACAACCTATAGCACCCTTGGGACCCCCTTGGGACCCCCTGGGACACCCATTACCCCCCCATGCCCCCCCAAGAAGTGGGTGCTGACCCCCCCTGCCCCCCCAGCGATCTTCCTGCTGTACATGGGGCTGGAGGAGCAGTTTGTCCTGACCCATCACACCATGGCCATATACAACCTACAGCACCCTTGGGACCCCCTGGGACACCCATTACCCCCCATTACCCCCCCGTGCCCCCCCCAAGAAGTGGGTGCTGACCCCCCCTGCCCCCCCCAGCGATCTTCCTACTGTACATGGGGCTGGAGGAGCAGTTTGTCCTGACCCATCACACCATGGCCATATACAACCTATAGCACCCTTGGGGACCCCCTGGGACACCCATTACCCCCCCGTGCCCCCCCCAAGAAGTGGGTGCTGACCCCCCCTGCCCCCCCCAGCGATCTTCCTGCTGTACGCGGGGCTGGAGGAGCAGTTCGGGCTGACCCATCACACCATGGCCATATACAACCTATAGCACCCTTGGGACCCCCTGGGACACCCATTACCCCCCATTACCCCCCCCGTGCCCCCCCCCAAAAAGTGGGTGCTGACCCCCCCTGCCCCCCCCAGCGATCTTCCTGCTGTACGTGGGGCTGGAGGAGCAGTTTGTCCTGACCCATCACACCATGGCCATATACAACCTATAGCACCCTTGGGACCCCCTGGGACACCCATTACCCCCCCGTGCCCCCCCTAAGAAGTGGGTGCTGACCCCCCCTGCCCCCCCCAGCGATCTTCCTGCTGTACGCGGGGCTGGAGGAGCAGTTCGGGCTGGCTCGCCACGCCATGGCCGTGTACGACCGGGCCACGCGCGCGGTGCTGCCGGCGCAGCAGAGCGACATGTTCAACATCTACATCCGGCGCGCCGCCGAGCTCTACGGCGTCACCCACACCCGGCCCATCTACCAGAAGGCCATCGAGGTGGGGACACGGGGGGCTTGGGGACAGCGTGGGGGTTGGGGACATCAGGGGCCTTGGGGACATCGTGTGGGCTTGGGGATAAGGGGGTACTGGGGGGCTTGGGGACATCGTGTGGGCTTGGGGACATGGGGACAGCAGGGAATTGGGGACATCGTGTGGACTGGGGGACATGGGGACATCATGTGGGCTTGGGGACATCCCGTGGGCTTGGGGACATCGTGTGGGCTTGGGGACATGGGGACAGCAGGGAATTGGGGACATCGTGTGGACTGGGGGACATGGGGACATCATGTGGGCTTGGGGACATTCTGTGGGCATGGGGACATCCCATGGGCTTGGGGACATCGTGTGGGCTTGGGGACATGGGGACAGCAGGGAATTGGGGACATCGTGTGGACTGGGGGACATGGGGACATCATGTGGGCTTGGGGACATTCTGTGGGCTTGGGGACATCCCATGGGCTTGGGGACATCCCGTGGGCTTGGGGACATCGTGTGGGCTTGGGGACATGGGGACAGCAGGGAATTGGGGACATCGTGTGGACTGGGGGACATGGGGACATCATGTAGGCTTGGGGACATTCTGTGGGCTTGGGGACATGGGGACATCCCGTGGGCTTGGGGACATCCCATGGGCTTGGGGACATCGTGTGGGCTTGGGGACATGGGGACAGCAGGGAATTGGGGACATCGTGTGGACTGGGGGACATGGGGACATCATGTAGGCTTGGGGACATTCTGTGGGCTTGGGGACATGGGGACATCCCGTGGGCTTGGGGACATCCCATGGGCTTGGGGACATCGTGTGGGCTTGGGGACATGGGGACAGCAGGGAATTGGGGACATCGTGTGGACTGGGGGACATGGGGACATCATGTGGGCTTGGGGACATTCTGTGGGCTTGGGGACATGGGGACATCCCGTGGGCTTGGGGACATCCCATGGGCTTGGGGACATCGTGTGGGCTTGGGGACATGGGGACAGCAGGGAATTGGGGACATCGTGTGGACTGGGGGACATGGGGACATCATGTGGGCTTGGGGACATCCCGTGGGCTTGGGGACATCGTGTGGGCTTGGGGACATCGTGTGGGCTTGGGGACATGGGGACAGCAGGGAATTGGGGACATCGTGTGGACTGGGGGACATGGGGACATCATGTGGGCTTGGGGACATCCCATGGGCTTGGGGACATCGTGTGGGCTTGGGGACATGGGGACAGCAGGGAATTGGGGACATCGTGTGGACTGGGGGACATGGGGACATCATGTGGGCTTGGGGACATCCCATGGGCTTGGGGACATCGTGTGGGCTTGGGGACATGGGGACAGCAGGGAATTGGGGACATCGTGTGGACTGGGGGACATGGGGACATCCCATGGGCTTGGGGACATTCTGTGGGCTTGGGGACATGGGGACATCCCGTGGGCTTGGGGACATCCCGTGGGCTTGGGGACATCGTGTGGGCTTGGGGACATGGGGACAGCAGGGAATTGGGGACATCGTGTGGACTGGGGGACATGGGGACATCATGTGGGCTTGGGGACATTCTGTGGGCTTGGGGACATGGGGACATCCCGTGGGCTTGGGGACATCCCGTGGGCTTGGGGACATCGTGTGGGCTTGGGGACATGGGGACAGCAGGTAATTGGGGACATCCTGTGGGCTTGGGGACATCCTGTGGGCTTGGGGACATGGGGATACTGGGGGACTTGGGGACATCCTGTGGGCTTGGGGACATTCTGTGGGCTTGGGGACATGGGGATACTGGGGGTATGGGGACATTCTGTGGGCTTGGGGACATCCCATGGGCTTGGGGACGTGGGGGTTCTGGGGGGCTTGGGGACATCCTGTGGGCTTGGGGACATGGGGATACTGGGGGGCTTGGGGACATCATGTGGGCTTGGGGATATTCTGTGGGCTTGGGGACATGGGGACATCGTGTGGGCTTGGGTAGAGCACAGGGGTTTGGGGATGTGGGGATACTGGGGGGCTTGGGGACAGCAGGGAGCTTGGGGACATCCCATGGGCTTGGGGACATCGTGTGGGCTTGGAGACATGGGGACAGCAGGGGGTTTGGGGGCAGCTCGGGGGTTGGGGACATCACACGGGCTTGGGGACATGGGGACATCATGTGGGCTTGGGGACAGCAGGGGGCTTGGAGACAGCATGGGGGCTTGGGGACATCGTGTGGGTTTGGGGACATCATGTGGGCTTGGGGACATGGGGACAGCAGGGGGCTTGGGGACAGCAAGGAGCTTGGGGACATCCCATGGGCTTGGGGACGTGGGGATACTGGGGGACTTGGGGACGGCAAGAAGCTTGGGGACATCCTGCGGGTTTGGGGACATGGGGATACTGGGGGGTGTGGGGACATCCTTTGGGCTTGGGAACATCGTGTGGGCTTGGGGACAGCACGGAGGTTGGGGACATCCCATGGGCTTGAGGGCATCCTGTGGGCTTGGGGGTGCCACAGGGACAAGGGGACATCGTGTGGGCTTGGGGACATGAGGACAGCAGGGGGCTTGGGGACATCCCATGGGCTTGGGGACATGGGGACAGCAGGGAATTGGGGACATCGTGTGGGTTTGGGGACATGGGGATACTGGGGGTATGGGGACATCCCATGGGCTTGGGGACATCATGTGGGCTTAGGGACATTCTGTGGGCTTGGGGACATGGGGACATCGTGTGGGCTTGGGGACAGCATGGGGGCTTGGGGACATCGTGTGGGTTTGGGGACATCACGTGGGTTTGGGGACATCATGTGGGCTTGGGGACATCCTAGGGGCTTGGGGACATGGGGATACCGGGGGACTCGGGGACAGCAAGGAGCTTGGGGACATTCTGTGGGTTTGGGGACATGGGGATACTGGGGGGTGTGGGGACGTCGTGTGGGCTTGGGGACATCATGTGGGCTTGGGGACAGCAGGGGGCTTGGGGACATCCCATGGGCTTGGGGACATCCCATGGGCTTGGGGACATGGGGACAGTAGGGAATTGGGGACATCGTGTGGGTTTGGGGACATGGGGATACTGGGGGTATGGGGACATCCCGTGGGCTTGGGGACATGGAGGTACTGGGGGGCTTGGGGACATCATATGGGCTTGGGGACATGGGAATACTGGGGGACTTGGGGACACCCGGTGGGCTTGGGGACATCATATGGTCTTGGGGACATGGGGACAGTGGGTGCATGGGGGACTTGGTGTGGGTGTGGGGACACAGGGACAGCACTGTCACCGTGTGGGTGCTGCTGTCCCCCATGGTCACCACTGTCCCCTGTGGGTGCTGCTGTCCCCATGTGGTCACCACTGTCCCCATGTGGTCACCACTGTCCCCTATGGGTGCTGTTGTCACCCTCTGGTCACCACTGTCACCCTATGGGCACCACTGTCCCCTGTGGGTGCTGCTGTCCCCCTGTGGGTGCTGTTGTCCCCATATGGTCACCACTGTCCCCTATGGGTGCTGTTGTCACCCTGTGGTCACCACTGTCCCCTGTGGGTGCTGTTGTCCCCATATGGTCACCACTGTCCCCATGTGGTCACCACTGTCCCCTGTGGGTGCTGTTGTCACCCTCTGATCACCACTGTCACCCTGTGGTCACCACTGTCCCCTGTGGGTGCTGCTGTCCCCCTGTGGGTGCTGTTGTCCCCATATGGTCACCACTGTCACCCTATGGGTGCTGTTGTCACCCTGTGGTCACCACTGTCACCCTATGGGCACCACTGTCCCCTGTGGGTGCTGTTGTCCCCATATGGTCACCACTGTCACCCTATGGGTGCTGTTGTCACCCTCTGGTCACCACTGTCACCCTATGGGCACCACTGTCCCCTGTGGGTGCTGCTGTCCCCCTGTGGGTGCTGCTGTCCCCATATGGTCACCACTGTCCCCATGTGTTCACCACTGTCACCCTATGGGTGCTGTTGTCACCCTCTGGTCACCACTGTCACCCTATGGGTGCTCCTGTCACCCTGTGGGTGCTGTTGTCCCCATATGGTCACCACTGTCCCCATGTGGTCACCACTGTCCCCTGTGGGTGCTGTTGTCACCCTCTGGTCACCACTGTCACCCTGTGGGTGCTGTTGTCCCCATATGGTCACCACTGTCCCCTGTGGGTGCTGTTGTCACCCTCTGATCACCACTGTCACCCTATGGGCACCACTGTCCCCTGCGGGTGCTGCTGTCCCCATGTGGTCACCACTGTCACCCTATGGTCACCATTGTCCCCTGTGGGTGCTGCTGTCCCCATGTGGTCACCACTGTCACCCTATGGTCACCACTGTCACCCTATGGTCACCATTGTCCCCTGTGGGTGCTGCTGTCCCCATGTGGTCACCACTGTACCCATGTGATCACCGCTGTCACCCTATGGGCACTGCTGTCCTGATGTGGGTGCTGCTGTCCCCATATGGTCACCACTGTCCCCATGTGGTCACCACTGTCCCCTGTGGGTGCTGTTGTCACCCTGTGGTCACCACTGTCACCCTATGGGCACCACTGTCCCCTGTGGGTGCTGCTGTCCCCATATGGTCACCACTGTCCCCATATGGTCACCACTGTCATCCTGTGGGCACCACTGTCCCCTGTGGGTGCTGCTGTCCCCATATGGTCACCACTGTCACCCTATGGGTGCTGTTGTCACCCTCTGGTCACCACTGTCACCCTATGGTCACCACTGTCCCCTGTGGGTGCTGCTGTCCCCCTGTGGGTGCTGTTGTCCCCATATGGTCACCACTGTCCCCTATGGGTGCTGTTGTCACCCTGTGGTCACCACTGTCCCCTGTGGGTGCTACTGTCCCCATATGGTCACCACTGTCCCCTGTGTGTGCTGTTGTCACCCTGTGGTCACCACTGTCACCCTATGGGCACCACTGTCCCCTGTGGGTGCTGTTGTCACCCTCTAGTCACCACTGTCACCCTATGGGCACTGCTGTCCCCCTGTGGGTGCTGTTGTCCCCATATGGTCACCACTGTCACCCTATGGGTGCTGTTGTCACCCTGTGGTCACCACTGTCACCCTATGGGCACCACTGTCCCCTGTGGGTGCTGTTGTCCCCATATGGTCACCACTGTCCCCATGTGGTCACCACTGTCGCCCTATGGGTGCTGTTGTCACCCTCTGGTCACCACTGTGACCCTATGGTCACCACTGTCCCCTGTGGGTGCTGTTGTCACCCTCTAGTCACCACTGTCACCCTATGGGCACTGCTGTCCCCCTGTGGGTGCTGTTGTCCCCATATGGTCACCACTGTCACCCTATGGGTGCTGTTGTCACCCTCTGGTCACCACTGTCACCCTATGGGCACCACTGTCCCCTGCGGGTGCTGCTGTCCCCATGTGGTCACCACTGTCACCCTATGGTCACCATTGTCCCCTGTGGGTGCTGCTGTCCCCATGTGGTCACCACTGTCACCCTATGGTCACCACTGTCACCCTATGGTCACCATTGTCCCCTGTGGGTGCTGCTGTCCCCATGTGGTCACCACTGTCCCCATGTGATCACCGCTGTCACCCTATGGGCACCACTGTCCCCTGTGGGTGCTGCTGTCCCCATATGGTCACCACTGTCCCCATGTGTTCACCACTGTCACCCTATGGGTGCTGTTGTCACCCTCTGGTCACCACTGTCACCCTATGGGCACCACTGTCACCCTATGGTCACCACTGTCCCCTGTGGGTGCTGCTGTCCCCATGTGGTCCCCACTGTCACCCTATGGTCACCACTGTCCCCATGTGGTCACCACTGTCACCCTATGGTCACCATTGTCCCCTGTGGGTGCTGCTGTCCCCATGTGGTCACCACTGTCACCCTATGGTCACCACTGTCCCCATGTGGTCACCACTGTCACCCTATGGTCACCATTGTCCCCTGTGGGTGCTGCTGTCCCCATGTGGTCACCACTGTCACCCTATGGTCACCATTGTCCCCTGTGGTCACCACTGTCACCCTATGGTCACCACTGTCCCCTATGGGTGCTGTTGTCACCCTCTGGTCACCACTGTCACCCTATGGTCACCACTGTCCCCATGTGGTCACCACTGTCACCCTATGGTCACCATTGTCCCCTGTGGTCACCACTGTCACCCTATGGTCACCACTGTCCCCTATGGGTGCTGTTGTCACCCTGTGGTCACCACTGTCACCCTATGGGCACCACTGTCCCCTGTGGGTGCTGCTGTCACCCTATGGTCACCACTGTCCCCATGTGGTCACCACTGTCCCCTGTGGGTGCTGTTGTCACCCTCTGGTCACCACTGTCACCCTATGGTCACCACTGTCCCCATGTGGTCACCACTGTCACCCTATGGTCACCATTGTCCCCTGTGGGTGCTGCTGTCCCCATGTGGTCACCACTGTCACCCTATGGTCACCACTGTCACCCTATGGTCACCATTGTCCCCTGTGGGTGCTGCTGTCCCCATGTGGTCACCACTGTCCCCATGTGATCACCGCTGTCACCCTATGGGCACTGCTGTCCCGATGTGGGGGCTGCTGTCCCCATATGGTCACCACTGCCACCCTATGGTCACCACTGTCCCCTGTGGGTGCTGTTGTCACCCTCTGGTCACCACTGTCACCCTATGGTCACCACTGTCCCCTGTGGGTGCTGCTGTCCCCCTGTGGGTGCTGTTGTCCCCATATGGTCACCACTGCCACCCTGTGGTCACCA
The DNA here is from genome assembly GCF_036013475.1 of Columba livia. NCBI lineage: Eukaryota > Metazoa > Chordata > Aves > Columbiformes > Columbidae > Columba > Columba livia. Next base: position 1,235,742 of record NC_088631.1, on the reverse strand, counting down.
CTATCAAGCTGTGGGTGCTGCTGTCCCCTGTGGGTGCTGCTGTCCCCCGCATCCCCCATGTCCCCCGTGTCACCGTGTCCCCCGTGTCCCCGTGCGGCAGGTGCTGGGTGACGACGCGGCGCGGGAGCTGTGCCTGCGCTTCGCCGACATGGAGTGCAAGCTGGGCGAGGTGGATCGGGCCCGCGCCATCTACACCTACTGCGCCCAGATCTGCGACCCCCGTGTGAGCACCCACGGGTGGGGGCACCCAAGGGTGGGGGGGCACCCGTGGGTGGGGGGTGATGGGGGGGGACATGGGGGGACACGAGCTGGGCGAGGTGGATCGGGCCCGCGCCATCTACACCTACTGCGCCCAGATCTGCGACCCCCGTGTGAGCACCCACGGGTGGGGGCACCCAAGGGTGGGGGGGCACCCGTGGGTGGGGGGTGATGGGGGGGGACATGGGGGGACACGAGCTGGGCGAGGTGGATCGGGCCCGCGCCATCTACACCTACTGCGCCCAGATCTGCGACCCCCGTGTGAGCACCCACGGGTGGGGGCACCCAAGGGTGGGGGGGCACCCATGGGTTGGGGGGCACCCATGGGTGGGGGGGACACCCAAGAGTGGGGGGACACGAGCTGGGCGAGGTGGATCGGGCCCGCGCCATCTACACCTACTGCGCCCAGATCTGCGACCCCCGTGTGAGCACCCATGGGTGGGGGCACCCAGGGGTGGGGGGGGGGCACCCATGGGTGGGGGGGGCACCCATGGGTGGGGGGGACACCCAAGAGTGGGGGGACACGAGCTGGGCGAGGTGGATCGGGCCCGCGCCATCTACACCTACTGCGCCCAGATCTGCGACCCCCGTGTGAGCACCCATGGGGGGGGGCACCCAAGGGTGGGGGGGGCACCCATGGGTGGGGGGTGATGGGGGGGACACGGGGGGACACGAGCTGGGCGAGGTGGATCAGGCCCGCGCCATCTACACCTACTGCGCCCAGATCTGCGACCCCCGTGTGAGCACCCACGGGTGGGGGCACCCAAGGCGGGGGGGGGGGGGGGGGGCGGGGGGCACCCATGGTGGGGGGGGGGGGCACCCGTGGGTGGGGGGTGATGGGGGGGGACACGGGGGGAACACGAGCTGGGCGAGGTGGATCGGGCCCGCGCCATCTACACCTACTGCGCCCAGATCTGTGACCCCCGTGTGAGCACCCATGGGTGGGGGGCACCCAAGGGTGGGGGGGGCACCCATGGGTGGGGAGGACACCAAGAGTGGAGGGACATGAGCTGGGGCGAGGTGGATCGGGCCCACGTCATCTACACCTACTGTGCCCAGATCTGCAACCCCCGTGTGAGCACCCACGGGTGGGGGGCACCCAGGGGGTGGGGGGGGGGCACCCATGGGTGGGGGGCACCCATGGGTGGGGGGGCACCCATGGGTGGGGGGGGACACCCAAGAGTGGGGGGGACACGAGCTGGGCGAGGTGGGATCGGGCCCACGTCATCTACACCTACCTGCGCCCTAGATCTGTGACCCCCGTGTGAGCACCCACGGGTGGGGGCACCCAAGGGTGGGGGGGGCACCCAAGGGTGGGGGGGCACCCATGGGTGGGGGGGACACAAGCTGGGCGAGGTGGATCGGGCCCGCGCCATCTACACCTACTGCGCCCAGATCTGCGACCCCCGTGTGAGCACCCACGGGTGGGGGCACCCAAGGGGGGGGGGGGGGGGGTGGGGGGGGGGGGCTGCACCCATGGTGGGGGGGGGGGGGCACCCGTGGGTGGGGGGGTGATGGGGGGGGACAACGGGGGGAACACGAGCTGGGCGAGGTGGATCGGGCCCGCGCCATCTACACCTACTGCGCCCAGATCTGTGACCCCCGTGTGAGCACCCATGGGTGGGGGCACCCAAGGGTGGGGGGGGGGCACCCCATGGGTGGGGGAGGACACCAAGAGTGGAGGGACATGAGCTGGGCGAGGTGGATCGGGCCCACGTCATCTACACCTACTGTGCCCAGATCTGCAACCCCCGTGTGAGCACCCACGGGTGGGGGCACCCAAGGGTGGGGGGGGCACCCATGGGTGGGGGGACACACCCAAGAGTGGGGGGACACAAGCTGGGCGAGGTGGATCGGGCCCGTGCCATCTACACCTACTGCGCCCAGATCTGCGACCCCCGTGTGAGCACCCACGGGTGGGGGCACCCAAGGGTGGGGGGGGGCACCCAAGGGTGGGGGGGCACCCATGGGTGGGGGGGACACCCAAGAGTGGGAGGACACGAGCTGGGCGAGGTGGATCTCGGGCCCGCGCCATCTACACCTACTGCGCCCAGATCTGTGACCCCCGTGTGAGCACACATGGGTGGGGGCAACCAAGGGTGGGGGGGGGCACCCCATGGGTGGGGGATGATGGGGGGGACACGGGGGGAACAGGAGCTGGGCGAGGTGGATCGGGCCCGCGCCATCTACACCTACTGCGCCCAGATCTTGCGACCCCCGGCGTGAGCACCCATGGGTGGGGGCACCCAAGGGTGGGGGGGCACCCATGGGTGGGGGGGGACACCCAAGAGTGGGGGGAACACGAGCTGGCGAGGTGGATCGGGCCCACGCCATCTACACCTACTGCGCCCACATCTGTGACCCCCGTGTGAGCACCCACGGGTGGGGGCACCCAAGGGTGGGGGGGGCACCCATGGGTGGGGGATGATGGGGGGGACACGGGGGGAACAGGAGCTGGGCGAGGTGGATCGGGCCCGCGCCATCTACACCTACTGCGCCCAGATCTGCGACCCCCGTGGGAGCACCCATGGGTGGGGGGCACCCAAGGGTGGGGGGGCACCCAAGGGTGGGGGGGGGAGTGACAAGGACATTCCCAGGGCCACGTGGGTGCCCAGGGCCACGGGTGTCCCTGATGTCTGGGGTGTCCCCAGTGTCAGGGGTGTCCCCAAAGGGGTGTCGCCAATGTCAGGGGTGTCCCCAGGGCCGTGGGGTGTCCCCCGTGTCAGGGGTGTCCCCAATACAAGGGATGTCCCCAGGGCTCTGCGTGTCCCCTCACGGTGTCCCCTGTCATCACATCATGGGGCTGATCTGGCAGATGTGGGTGTCCCCACTGTCCCCTGATGTCCCTGTTGTCCCCAGATCACGGCCACGTTCTGGCAGACGCGGGTGTCCCCATGTCCCCTGATGTCCCCATGTCCCCTGATGTCCCCATGTCCCTGATGTCCCCGTGTCCCCAGATCATGGGAACGTTCTGGCAGACGCGGGTGCTCCCATGTCCCCTGTGTCCCCTGTCTCCCCTGATGTCCCCATGTCCCCAGATCACGGGCACGTTGTGGCAGATGTGGGTGTCCCCATGTCCCTCATGTCCCCTGTTGTCCCTGTTGTCCCCAGATCATGGGCGCGTTCTAGCAGACATGGGTGTCCCCATATCCCCACTGTCCCCCCATGTCCCTGATGTCCCCTGATGTCCCTGTATCCCCATGTCCCCTGTTGTCCCATGTCCCCTGATATCCCCATGTCCCTGTCCCAGATCACAGGCGCGTCCTGGCAGACGTGGGTGTCCCCATGTCCCCTGATGTCCCCATGTCCCTCATGTCCCCTGTTGTCCCCAGATCACAGGCACGTCCTGGCAGACGTGGGTGTCCCCATGTCCCCTGATCTCCCCTGATGTCCCATGTCCCCTCATGTCCTTATGTCCCTTCATGTTCCCATGTCCCCTGATGTCCCCATGTCTCCTCATGTCCGCTCATGTCCCCATGTCCCCTGTGTCCCCCGTGTCCCCAGATCACGGGCGCATTCTGGCAGATGTGGGTGTCCCCATGTCCCCTGATCTCCACTTGTGTCCCATGTTCCATCATGTCCCATGTCCCTGATGTCCCCATGTCCCTGCCTCCAGATAATGGGCGCGTTCTGGCAGATGTGGGTGTTCCCATGTCCCCTGATCTCCCCTGATGTCCCATGTCCCCTCATGTCCCCATGTCCCCCGATGTCCCCATGTCCCTGTGTCCCCCGTGTCCCCAGATCACGGGCACGTTCTGGCAGACGTGGGTGTCCCCGTGTCCCCTGATCTCCCCTGATGTCCCCATGTCCCTGATGTCCCCATGTCCCCCGATGTCCCCGTGTCCCTGATGTCCCCTGTGTCCCCATGTCCCCAGATCACGGGCGCGTCCTGGCAGACGTGGGTGTCCCTATGCCCCCTGATGTCCCCGTGTCCCCTGATGTCCCATGTCCCCTCATGTCCCCATGTCCCCCGATGTCCCCATGTCCCCTGATGTCCCCATGTCCCCATGTCCCCTGATGTCCCCTATTGTCCCTGTTGTCCCCAGATGACAGGCACGTCCTGGCAGACGTGGGTGTCCCCATGTCCCCTGATGTCCCCTTATGTCCCATGTCCCCTCATGTCCCCCAATGTTCCCATGTCCCCTGATGTCCCATGTCCCTCATGTCCCCTGTTGTCCCTGTTGTCCCCAGATCATGGGCACGTTCTGGCAGACGTGGGTGTCCCCATGTCCCCATGTCTCCTGATCTCCCCTGATGTCCCCATGTCCCTCATGTCCCCTCATGTCCCCAGATCACGGCTGCGTCCTGGCAGACGTGGGTGTCCCCATGTCCCCTGATGTCCCCATGTCCCTCATGTCCCCTGTTGTCCCTGTTGTCCCCAGATCACAGGCGCATCCTGGCAGACATGGGTGTCCCTATGTCCCCTAATGTTCCATGTCCCCTCATGTCCCCATGTCCCCCGATGTCCCCATGTCCCCTGATGTCCCCATGCCCCCTGATGTCCCCATGTCCCTCATGTCCCCATGTCCCCTCATGTGCCCATGTCCCTCATGTCCCCTGTTGTCCCTGTTGTCCCCAGATCACGGCTGCGTCCTGGCAGACGTGGGTGTCCCCATGCCCCCTGATGTCCCCATGTCCCTCATGTCCCCTGTTGTCCCTGTTGTCCCCAGATCACAGGCGCGTCCTGGCAGACATGGGTGTCCCTCTGTCCCCTAATGTTCCATGTCCCCTCATGTCCCCATGTCCCCCGATGTCCCCTGATGTCCCCATGTCCCTCATGTCCCCATGTCCCCCGATGTCCCCATGTCCCTTATGTCCCCTGCTGTCCCCTGTTGTCCCCAGATCACAGGTGCATCCTGGCAGACGTGGGTGTCCCCATGTCCCCTGATGTCCCCTTATGTCCCATGTCCCCTCATGTCCCCCAATGTTCCCATGTCCCCTGATGTCCCATGTCCCTCATGTCCTCATGTCCCCTGATGTCCCCATGTCCCTCATGTCCCCTGTTGTCCCTGTTGTCCCCAGATCACAGGCGCGTCCTGGCAGACATGGGTGTCCATATGTCCCCTAATGTTCCATGTCCCCTCATGTCCCCATGCCCCGCGATGTCCCCATGTCCCCTGATGTCCCCATGTCCCTCATGTCCCCTGATGTCCCCTATTGTCCCTGTTGTCCCCAGATCACAGGCGCGTCCTGGCAGACGTGGGTGTCCCCATGTCCCCTGATGTCCCCTTATGACCCATGTCCCCTCATGTCCCCCAATGTTCCCATGTCCCCTGATGTCCCCATGTCCCTCATGTCCCCTGTTGTCCCTGTTGTCCCCAGATCATGGGCACGTTCTGGCAGACGTGGGTGTCCCCATGTCCCCATGTCTCCTGATCTCCCCTGATGTCCCCATGTCCCCTCATGTCCCCAGATCACGGGTGCGTCCTGGCAGACGTGGGTGTCCCCATGTCCCCTGATGTCCCCATGTCCCTCATGTCCCATGTTGTCCCTGTTGTCCCCAGATCACAGGCGCATCCTGGCAGACGTGGGTGTCCCCGTGTCCCCTGATGTCCCATGTCCCCTCATGTCCCCATGTCCCCCGATGTCCCTATGTCCCCTGATGTCCCCTGTGTCCCCATGTCCCCAGATCACAGGCGCGTCCTGGCAGACGTGGGTGTCCCCATGTCCCCTGATGTCCCCTTATGTCCCATGTCCCCTCATGTCCCCCAATGTTCCCATGTCCCCTGATGTCCCATGTCCCCTCATGTCCCCATGTCCCCTGATGTCCCCATGTCCCTCATGTCCCCTGTTGTCCCTGTTGTCCCCAGATCATGGGCACGTTCTGGCAGACGTGGGTGTCCCCATGCCTCATGTCCCCTCATGTCCCCAGATCACGGCTGCGTCCTGGCAGACGTGGGTGTCCCCATGTCCCCTGATGTCCCCATGTCCCTCATGTCCCCTGTTGTCCCCAGATCACAGGCGCATCCTGGCAGACGTGGGTGTCCCCATGTCCCCTGGTGTCCCCATGTCCCTCATGTCCCCTGTTGTCCCTGTTGTCCCCAGATCACAGGCATGTCCTGGCAGACATGGGTGTCCCTATGTCCCCTAATGTTCCATGTCCCCTCATGTCCCCATGTCCCCCGATGTCCCCATGTCCCCTGATGTCCCCATGTCCCCCGATGTCCCCATGTCCCCTGATGTCCCCATGTCCCTCATGTCCCCATGTCCCCTGATGTCCCCATGTCCCCTGATGTCCCCATGTCCCTCATGTCCCCTGCTGTCCCCTGTTGTCCCTGTTGTCCCCAGATCACAGGCGCGTCCTGGCAGACGTGGGTGTCCCCATGTCCCCTGATGTCCCCTTATGACCCATGTCCCCTCATGTCCCCCAATGTTCCCATGTCCCCTGATGTCCCCATGTCCCTCATGTCCCCTGTTGTCCCTGTTGTCCCCAGATCATGGGCACGTTCTGGCAGACGTGGGTGTCCCCATGTCCCCATGTCTCCTGATCTCCCCTGATGTCCCCATGTCCCCTCATGTCCCCAGATCACGGGTGCGTCCTGGCAGACGTGGGTGTCCCCATGTCCCCTGATGTCCCCATGTCCCTCATGTCCCCTGTTGTCCCTGTTGTCCCCAGATCACAGGCGCGTCCTGGCAGACATGGGTGTCCCTCTGTCCCCTAATGTTCCATGTCCCCTCATGTCCCCATGTCCCCCGATGTCCCCTGATGTCCCCATGTCCCTCATGTCCCCATGTCCCCCGATGTCCCCATGTCCCCTGATGTCCCCATGTCCCTTATGTCCCCTGCTGTCCCCTGTTGTCCCCAGATCACAGGTGCATCCTGGCAGACGTGGGTGTCCCCATGTCCCCTGATGTCCCCTTATGTCCCATGTCCCCTCATGTCCCCCAATGTTCCCATGTCCCCTGATGTCCCATGTCCCCTCATGTCCCCATGTCCCTCATGTCCCCTATTGTCCCTGTTGTCCCCAGATCATGGGCACGTTCTGGCAGACGTGGGTGTCCCCATGTCCCCTGATGTCCCCATGTCCCCATGTCTCCTGATCTCCCCTGATGTCCCCATGTCCCCTCATGTCCCCTCATGTCCCCAGATCACGGGCACGTTCTGGCAGACGTGGGTGTCCCCATGTCCCCTGATGTCCCCATGTCCCTCATGTCCCCTGTTGTCCCTGTTGTCCCCAGATCACAGGCGCATCCTGGCAGACATGGGTGTCCCTATGTCCCCTAATGTTCCATGTCCCCTCATGTCCCCATGTCCCCCGATGTCCCCATGTCCCCTGATGTCCCCATGTCCCTCATGTCCCCATGTCCCCCGATGTCCCCATGTCCCCTGATGTCCCCATGTCCCTCATGTCCCCTGCTGTCCCCTGTTGTCCCTGTTGTCCCCAGATCACAGGCGCGTTCTGGCAGACGTGGGTGTCCCCATGTCCCCTGATGTCCCCATGTCCCTCATGTCCCCATGTCCCCCGATGTCCCCATGTCCCCTGATGTCCCCATGTCCCTCATGTCCCCATGTCCCCCGATGTCCCCATGTCCCCTGATGTCCCCATGTCCCTTATGTCCCCTGCTGTCCCCTGTTGTCCCCAGATCACAGGTGCATCCTGGCAGACGTGGGTGTCCCCATGTCCCCTGATGTCCCCTTATGTCCCATGTCCCCTCATGTCCCCCAATGTTCCCATGTCCCCTGATGTCCCATGTCCCCTCATGTCCCCATGTCCCTCATGTCCCTCATGTCCCCTGTTGTCCCCAGATCATGGGCACGTTCTGGCAGACGTGGGTGTCCCCATGTCCCCTGATGTCCCCATGTCCCTCATGTCCCCATGTCCCCCGATGTCCCCATGTCCCCTGATGTCCCCATGTCCCTCATGTCCCCATGTCCCCTGATGTCCCCATGTCCCTCATGTCCCCTGCTGTCCCCTGTTGTCCCTGTTGTCCCCAGATCACAGGCGCGTCCTGGCAGACGTGGGTGTCCCCGTGTCCCCTGATGTCCCATGTCCCCTCATGTCCCCATGTCCCCCGATGTCCCCATGCCCCCTGATGTCCCCATGTCCCTCATGTCCCCTGTTGTCCCTGTTGTCCCCAGATCACGGGCACGTTCTGGCAGACGTGGAAGGAGTTTGAGATCCGGCACGGGAACGAGGACACGATCCGGGAGCTGCTGCGCATCAAGCGCAGCGTCCAGGCCACCTACAACACCCAGGTCAACTTCATGGCCTCCCAGATGCTCCGGGCACACGCCAGCGGCGCCGGTCAGTGGCACCCATGGGTGCTGGGGCAGCCAGGGGGCTGGGGGATGCTTGGGAGAGGGGGACACCAATGGGTGCTGGGGCAGCCGGGGGGGCTGGGGAGACGCAGGGGGGCTGGGACTCCCAGGGAAGCTGGGGGACACTTGGGAGAGGCGGACACCCATGGGTGCTGGGGGACACTTGGGAGAAGGGGACACCCATGGGTGCTGGGGGACACTTGGGAGAGGGGGACACCGATGGGTGCTGGGGCACCCATGGGTGCTGGGGACACCATGGGTGCTGGGATACTTGGGAGAAGGGGACACCCATGGGTGCTGGGGGACACTTGGGAGAAGGGGACACCCATGGGTGCTGGGGACACCTGAGGGGCTGGGGGATGCTTGGGAGAGGGGGACACCAATGGGTGCTGGGGGACACTTGGGAGAGGGGGACACCGATGGGTGCTGAGGACACCTGAGAGGCTGGGGGACACTTGGGAGAGGGGGACACCCATGGGTGCTGGGATACTTGGGAGAAGGGGACACCCATGGGTGCTGGGACACTTGGGAGAGGGGGACACCCATGGGTGCTGGGATACTTGGGAGAGGGGGACACCGATGGGTGCTCGGGCACCCATGGGTGCTGGGGACACCCATGGGGGCTGGGGGACACTTGGGAGAGGGGGACACCGATGGGTGCTGGGGGGCACTTGGGAGAGGGGGACACCGATGGGTGCTGGGGACACCTGAGGGGCTGGGGGATGCTTGGGAGAGGCGGACACCCATGGGTGCTGGGGGACACTTGGGAGAGGGGGACACTGATGGGTGCTCGGGCACCCATGGGTGCTGGGGACACCTGGGGGGCTGGGGGATGTTTGGGAGAGTGGGACACCCATGGTTGCTGGGGGACCCATGGGTGCTGGGGACACCTGAGGGGCTGGGGGACACTTGGGAGAGGGGGACACTGATGGGTGCTCGGGCACCCATGGGTGCTGGGGACACCTGAGGGGCTGGGGGATGCTTGGGAGAGGGGGACACCCATGGGTGCTGGGATACTTGGGAGAAGGGGACACCCATGGGTGCTGGGATACTTGGGAGAGGGGGACACCGATGGGTGCTGGGGAGCACTTGGGAGAGGGGGACACCGATGGGTGCTGGGGACACCTGAGGGGCTGGGGGATGCTTGGGAGAGGCGGACACCCATGGGTGCTAGGGGACACTTGGGAGAGGCAGACACCGATGGGTGCTCGGGCACCCATGGGTGCTGGGGACACCTGGGGGGCTGGGGGATGTTTGGGAGAGGGGGACACCCATGGGTGCTGGGATACTTGGGAGAAGGGGACACCCACGGGTGCTGGGGGGCACTTGGGAGAGGGGGACACCCATGGGTGCTGGGGGACCCATGGGTGCTGGGGACACCTGGGGGGCTGGGGGATGCTTGGGAGAGGGGGACACCCATGGGTGCTGGGATACTTGGGAGAAGGGGGCACCCATGGGTGCTGGGGGGCACTTGGGAGAGGGGGACACCCATGGGTGCTGTGATACTTGGGAGAAGGGGACACCCATGGGTGCTGGGGGACACTTGGGAGAGGGGGGGCACTGATGGGTGCTGGGGCACCCATGGGTGCTGGGGACACCTGAGGGGCTGGGGGACACTTGGGAGAGGGGGACACCGATGGGTGCTGGGGAGCACTTGGGAGAGGGGGACACCGATGGGTGCTGGGGACACCTGAGGGGCTGGGGGATGCTTGGGAGAGGCGGACACCCATGGGTGCTGGGGGACACTTGGGAGAGGCAGACACCGATGGGTGCTCGGGCACCCATGGGTGCTGGGGACACCTGGGGGGCTGGGGGATGCTTGGGAGAGGGGGACACCGATGGGTGCTGGGGCACCCTTGGGTGCTGGGGACACCTGAGGGGCTGGGGGATGCTTGGGAGAGGGGGACACCCATGGGTGCTGGGGCAGCCGGGGGGGCTGGGGAGACGCAGGGGGGCTGGGACACCCAGGGAAGCTGGGGGACACTTGGGAGAGGGGGGCACTGATGGGTGCTGGGGCACCCATGGGTGCTGGGGACACCTGGGGTTCTGGGGGATGTTTGGGAGAGTGGGACACCCATGGGTGCTGGGATACTTGGGAGAGGGGGACACCCATGGGTGCTGGGACATTCATGGTACAGGGAGCAGTGATAGGTGCTGGTCTCCAGAAGAGACATTGGCTCTGGTCAGTGGCACCCATGGGTGCACCCAGGGGGGCTGGGGCACCCAGGGGGGCTGGGACACCCATGGGTACTGGGACACCCAGGGGTCTAGGTACACCCATGGGTGCTGGGGACACTTGGGAGAGGGGGACACCCATGGGTGCTGGGACACTTGTGGTATAGGGAGCAGTGATAGGTGCTGGTCTATAGCAACATCAGTGGCACCCATGGGTGCTGGGGACACTTGGGGAGATGGGAACACCCATGGGTGCTGGGGACACCTGGGGGGGTGGGGACACCCATGGGTGCCCCCTGGTGGTCTGTGTGTGTCTGTGTGTGTCTGTGTGCTGATGTCCCCACTGGTGTCATTGTCACTGTCACTGTCCCCAGGCTTGGACGTGTCCCCTGGGCTGTGTGGGGCTGCTGTGGGTGTTGATGTCATTGTCACTGTCATTGTCACTGTCGTTGTCATTGTCACTGTCACTGTCCCCAGGAGTGGATGGTTCCCCTGGGCACTGTGTGTGTCTGTGTGCTGATGTCATTGTCACTGTCACTGTCACTGTCCCAGGTCCCCAGGTCCGGGTGGTTCCCCTGGGCACTGTGTGTGTCTGTGTGCTGATGTCCCCACTGGTGTCATTGTCACTGTCACTGTCCCCAGGCTTGGACGTGTCCCCTGGGCTGTGTGGGGCTGCTGTGGCTGTTGATGTCATTGTCACTGTCATTGTCACTGTCATTGTCACTGTCCCTGTCCCCAGGTCTGGATGGTTCCCCTGGGCACTGTGTGTGTCTGTGTGCTGATGTCCCCACTGATGTCATTGTCCCTGTCATTGTCCCCAGGAGCAGATGGTGCCCCCAGGCAGCGTGTGTGTCTGTGGGTGTTGATGTCCCTGTCATTGTCACTGTCACTGTCCCAGGTCCGGGTGGTTCCCCTGGGCACTGTGTGTGTCTGTGGGTGTTGATGTCCCTGTCATTGTCATTGTCACTGTCCCCAGGTGCAGATGGTGCCCTCTGGCAGGGTGTGTGTGTGTCTGTGGGTGTCATGTCCCCACTGATGTCACTGTCACTGTCATTGTCCCCAGGCTTGGACGTGTCCCCTGGGCTGTGTGGGGCTGCTGTGGCTGTTGATGTCATTGTCACTGTCATTGTCACTGTCATTGTCACTGTCACTGTCCCAGGTCCGGATGGTTCACCTGGGCTCTGTGTGTGTCTGTGTGTGCTGATGTCACTGTCACTGTCGCTGTCATTGTCACTGTCACTGTCCCCAGGAGTGGATGGTTCCCCCGGGCACTGTGTGTGTGTTTGTGCTGATGCCATTGTCACTGTCACTGTCCCTGTCCCCAGGAGTGGATGGTTCCCCCAGGCACTGTCTGTGCTGATGTCCCGCTGATGCCATTGTCACTGTCACTGTCACTGTCACTGTCACTGTCCCCAGGAGCGGATGGTTCCCCCAGGCACTGTGTGTGTGTGTGTGCTGATGTCATTGTCATTGTCACTGTCATTGTCACTGTCACTGTCCCTGTCCCCAGGAGTGGATGGTTCCCCCGGCACTGTGTGTGTGTTGATGTCCCGCTGATGCCATTGTCATTGTCACTGTCACTGTCACTGTCCCCAGGAGTGGATGGTTCCCCTGGGCACTGTGTGTGTGCTGATGTCACTGTCATTGTCACTGTCACTGTCCCTGTCCCCAGGAGTGGATGGTTCCCCCGGACACTGTGTGTGTGTGTGTGCTGATGTCCCCACTGATGCCATTGTCACTGTCACTGTCACTGTCCCTGTCCCTGTCCCCAGGAGTGGATGGTTCCCCTGGGCACTGTGTGTGTGCTGATGTCACTGTCATTGTCACTGTCACTGTCACTGTCCCCAGGAGTGGATGGTTCCCCCGGACACTGTGTGTGTGTGTGTGCTGATGTCCCCACTGATGCCATTGTCATTGTCACTGTCATTGTCATTGTCCCCAGGAGTGGACGGTTCCCCCGGGCACTGTGTGTCTGTGTGCTGATGTCATTGTCATTGTCATTGTCATTGTCACTGTCACTGTCCCTGTCCCCAGGAGTGGATGGTTCCCCCAGGCACTGTCTGTGCTGATGTCCCGCTGATGCCATTGTCACTGTCCCTGTCCCCAGGTGCAGATGGTGCCCCCGCTGGTCTGTGTGTGTGTCTGTGCTGATGTCATTGTCATTGTCACCGTCCCTGTCCCCAGGTGGTGACGGCGCGCCGGCCCTGGACCGGATGCAGCAGCTGGAGCTGCGCGCGGGGCAGCTGGCGAGCGAGGAGCAGAGGGACCGGCAACCGGAGCAACAGCCGCGGCCCCGGGACGCGCTGCGGTTCGTCAGGTGGGGGCAACACCTGCACCCGGGACACCCCTGGGACACCCCTGGAGACACCCCTGGGGACACAGCTGCACCCCAGGACACCCCTGGGACACCCCTGGGACATACCCTGGGGACAGCCCTGGGACACCCCCCTGGGACACCCCTGGGACACCCCTGGGGACACAGCTGCACCCCAGGACACCCCTGGGACACCCCTGGGACATACCCTGGGGACAGCCCTGGGACACCCCCTGGGACACCCCCTGGGGACACCCCTGGGACACCCCTGTCACCCCCCTGGGGTCACCTGTCACCCCCCTGTGACACCTGTCAGCTCCACACACCCTGTCACCCCCCTGGGGACACCTGTCACCTCCCTGGGACACCCCCGTCCCCCTCCTGGTGTCACCTCTGTCACCTCCATGGTGTCACCCCCTGCCCCCCCACAAAGTGGTTCCTCCTCCCCCACTGCCCCTCCCCCATTGCCCCCATTGCCCCTCCCCCACTGCCCCGCCACTGCCCCCCCATTGCCCCTTCCCCATTGCCCCTTCCCCATTGCCCCTCCCCCATTGCCCCCCCCCATTGCCCCCATTGCCCCTCCCCCATTCCTCCCATTGCCCCTCCCCCACTGCCCCCCACTGCCCCCCCATTGCCCCTCCCCCATTCCCCCCATTGCCCCTCCCCCACAGCCCCCCCCACTGCCCCCCCATTGCCCCTCCCCCATTGCCCCCATTGCCCCTCCCCCACTGCCCCCCCATTGCCCCCCATTGCCCCTTCCCCATTGCCCCTTCCCCATTCCCCCCTTTGCCCCTCCCCCACTGCCCCCCACTGCCCCCCCGTTGCCCCCCCCATTGCCCCCATTGCCCCTCCCCCATTCCCCCCACTGCCCCTCCCCCACTGCCCCCATTGCCCCTCCTCCATTGCCCCCATTGCCCCACCCCCATTGCCCTGCCCCCATTGCCTCCCCATTGCCCCTCCCCCATTGCCCCATCCCCACTGCCCCTCCCCCATTGCCCCCATTGCCTCTTCCCCATTGCCCCTCCCCCCTTCCCCCCAGTGCCCCTCCCCCATTGCGCCCTCCATTGACCCCATTGCCCCTCCCTCACTGCCCCTCCCCCATTCCCCCCATTGCCCCTCCCCCACTGCCCCCCACTGCCCCTCCCCCATTGCCCCTCCCCCATTGCCCCCATTGCCCCATCCCCACTGCCCCTCCCCCACTGCCCCATTGCCCCTTCCCCATTCCCATTGCCCCTCCCCCGTTGCCCCCCCATTGACCCCATTGCCCCTCCCCCACTGCCCATCCCCCATTGCCCCCATTGCCCCTCCCCCATTACCCCTCCCCCATTTTCCCCCTTTGCCCCTTCCCCATTACCCCTCCCCCATTCTCCCCTTTGCCCCTCCCCCATTGTCCCCCCCCGCCCCTCCCCCGCCGCTGACCGTGGCCGCAGGGCGGAGGGGGGAGGGGCTCTGGCCGCCCTGTCCCAACAGGGGAACCCGGACGAGATCGACCTGGGGGACGAGGACGAGGCCGAACCCGACGGTGCGGGGACAGGGGACAGCGTGGGGACATGGGGACACATGGGGACATGGGGACACATGGGGACAGGGGACAGCGTGGGGACATGGGGACAGGGGACAGTGTGGGGACATGGGGACAGGGGACAGCGTGGGGACATGGGGACACATGGGGACATGGGGACACATGGGGACAGGGGACAGCGTGGGGACATGGGGACAGGGGACAGTGTGGGGACATGGGGACAGGGGACAGCGTGGGGACATGGGGACACATGGGGACATGGGGACAGATGGGGACAGGGGACAGCGTGGGGACACATGGGGACAGGGGACAGCGTGGGGACATGGGGACAGGGGACAGCGTGGGGACATGGGGACACATGGGGACATGGGGACACATGGGGACAGGGGACAGCGTGGGGACATGGGGACAGGGGACAGTGTGGGGACATGGGGACACATGGGGACATGGGGACAGATGGGGACAGGGGACAGCATGGGGACAGGGGACAGATGGGGACAGGGGACAGTGTGGGGACATGGGGACACATGGGGACATGGGGACAGATGGGGACAGGGGACAGCGTGGGGATATGGGGACAGATGGGGACATGGGACATGGGGGGACAGGGGACATGGGGATGGGGACATGGGGGACACATGGGGACATGGGGACAGATGGGGACATGGGACAGCGTGGGGACATGGGGACACATGGGGACATGGGGACAGATGGGGACAGGGGACAGCATG